>NW_024719123.1:482500-540000 GCF_018991925.1 Homarus americanus | reverse complement strand
AATTTTTTTTTATTCAGAAATATGAAGTTATTTTATATATCCAAAAATTAAATATATATTTTTTTCTGTTCACTTCCGATGATAAAACGCTTTTCAGTTCCAAATATTTTCATATCTCCTTTCCCCCCCTCAATTTAATTTCCAAAAACGGAATATTTTTACTACATTACCTCTACCCGACCTGCCTCTTCCCCCCTCTCGTCTCTCACACGTACCTGTAACAAAAGAAAACAACATATAAGATCGGCACAAACAAAAACAAACAAACAAACAAACACTCACACCAGCGACACCTAAAGATAAGGCCTTAACGGTGTGTGTGTGTGTGTGTGTGTGTGTTTTGACATGACTGGGTATTGTTATAATTATGTATTCCTTTATTTACGAACTCACTCTCTCTCTCTCTCTCACCTTTCTTCATTTTGTTCCCAAGTTACCTTCTTCATCTGCCCCCCTCTCCCTTTCTCCCCCCCCCCTTTCCCGTCTCTATCCTTCCCTTCCCCTACATTCTTCACCCCCACACTTTATCGCCCTTCGTACCTCCCTCTATCTCCTTCCACCCTTCCTTTCCATCCTGCTTACAATTGGCAGGAGCTCTCTCTCTCTCTCTCTCTCCTGCCAACAAACGGGTTAAGTGTCTCACTTATGTAGATGATTGCTGGGACAGAGATTTGTGGCACCACACACACACACACACACACACACACACACACACACACACACACACACACACACACACACACACACACACACACACACACACACACACACACACACACACACACACACACACACACACACACCTAGTTTAGTTTAACCTAATCTAACCTCTACATCAATCTTAGGTCTAAGTTACCAAGTGTGATACTAGTTCTCCAGTCGACCTGAACCATTCACAGCTAGGTGTATTAACTAGGGATGTCCTTGGCGCGAACGAGTGATTCTTATACAGAAGGTGAACGCTGTGTCCACTCAGCCACTCCACCCTACACTGAGGATAAGTCATTTTATGGTTCACTATAAGGCATCCTGTAGTGAGGTCAACTAAGACAGGTTTACAAAGGGACCAATAGGTAACCCACGAAGCCTAAGTTATCCTTCAGAAAGACAAACGCAACAACCAAATCAGTGTCTTCTTTACAGGTTTGGGAACAAGACTCTCAGCCATTCGCATTACTCTAGTCCCAGTGTAACATAGACGCCATTTTGGTTACCAGCACTGTGTCGTCGCTTTAATTGAGCCGTTTGAGGTAGCTTCTTACTTTTTTTAACCTGGACGAAAAAAAAAGCAAACGGATAAAAATCAACAAACGGGTCTTTGAGAACCTGAATCCTCAACCTCAGACGCTCGTAAGGTAAAATTTAGCCGTAATTGGAGGACAGGAGAATACACCTAACTGCCTCAATTATTCCACGACACGAACGCACGCGCATACACACACACACACACACGCGCGCGCGCCTAGACAGACACATATTCAGACGCGCGCGCACACACACACAGAGCTGAAATAAAGATAAACATACAGGGGCGAGGGTGGTGGGGGAACAAGACAATTGGACAGACGGGACGGGACAAACTGACAGAGAGACACAGACAGAGAGACAGGGAGACAAAGAGGCGTGTGTCAAGAGGGTCATTATAAGCAACACCAGGATAACTACCACCACAATCCTCTCTCTTTCTCTCTCGCTTCCTTCATCCATCCTTATTATTCTCTTCTCTTCCCCCCCTTCCTTCAACCTTTCTTCCTTCCCCACACCCACCCTATCCTCCTTTCCCTCCGCCCTTCCTTAAACACACCATCACTCCCCCTTCCTTCCCTCCCTTCTTACGCATCGGTCTCCACAACAAAAACAACAACAGCCCTGGAGTACTTGACACAAACACATGCAGCCACACGCCTCCCCCTCCCTCTAATGACCACTTGGGGGGATGTCTTCAAACAGGGGTACCTTCCCCCCTCCCCCCCCCGTCTTTTTAGTGCCGCCAGGAGGAGAGAAGATGAGGATGAAGAGAGGAGGAGGATAAAGGAAGAAAAAAGAGGAAGGAAGAAAAAGAGGAAGGAAGAAAGAAGAGGAAGGAAGAAAAAAGAGGAAGGAAGAAAAAAGAGGAAGGAAGAAAAAGAAGAGGAAGGAAGAAAAAAGAAGAGGAAGGAAGAAAAAAGAGGAAAAATGGAGGAAAATAAAGGAGGATAAAAAGAAATGGAATGTGAAAAATAAAAGAAGAAAATAGGAGGAAAGAAAAAAGAGGAGGAAGAATAATGTAAAGGAGGAAGAGAGGAGGAAGAAGAAAAAAGATAATAGGGGACGACGAAATGAATGAAATAGAAGAAAAAAGATGAAGAGAGAGGGAGGAGGACAAGAGATGAAAGCAGGAGGCAGGAAGAGTAAGGAGGACAGAGAGAAGGAAAAGGGAGAAGGGAGAATAAGATATGGCATGAGGAGGAAGTTAAGACCAAGGGTGCAGAAAGAAAAGGTAGGAGGAAGAGGAGGATAAAGAAAGGTGAAGACGGAGGAAGAGGAGACAGGCGAAGACGGAGGAAGAGAAAGAGGAGAAGACGATGAAAGGAGAAAGATGGAAGAAGGACGTGCCAGAGGAAGAGGAGGAGGCGGAAAAATATGTCTCTCCTAAACGATAGCCACTAACCCACGCCACCTACCTTCCTCACCCCACACACACACACACACGTCATTCTCACTGGCATTTCTCAAAGACACGATTATCTCACCCTCATTTCTCTCCCAAATCACCGAGTCATCTCTCTCTCTCTCTCTCTCTCTCTCTCTCTCTCTCTCTCTCTCTCTCTCTCTCTCGGGTGTAAATATTTCCTAATTCTCCTCCTCTTTGTTGGATATTTCTCATTTACCTATATCAGTAAGTCCATATTTCTCACTCCAGCGCATCAATATATCCCGATAACAACTCGGTAAATATATCGGTATTTCTCACTCTTAGTAATATTCCCCGATAACCATTTAATTAATCAATATATCGGCATTTGACACATTTTTCATCTTCATAGGGTTAAAAAATCATCCTCAAGGGGTTAAACCATAGTCCTCGGAGGGTTAAACCATCGTCCTCAGAGGGTTAAACCATCATCATCAAAGGGTTAAACCACTTTCATCAAAGATTTAAACAATATCACCAAAGGGTTAAAAACCTCTCCACAAAAAGGTTAAAAATCACAAAAAAAGGATTGAATTCTACTCCTCAAAGGGTTAAAACATCGTCCTCAAAGGGTTAACGACCAGCATATTCATACAAAAATATACACATAGGTCATGACAAAATAAATCACAATAAAATCACAATACAACGCGTTCTGCATAAATATTAACCCACACACACACACACACACACACACACACACACACACACACACACACACACACACACACACGTCAAATTAAATCCCACAGTACGACGAGTTTACCATAAATTTAAATACAATTGAAAAAAAAAATCTAGGTCAAACATTACGCGTTTAACAATATCCAATAATATAACACCCCAGAAAATACAATAACCGCCTTATACAATACACTACAGAAAATACAGCAACCGCCTGATACAATACACTACAGAAAATACAGTAACCGCCTTAACCAATACACTACAGAAAATACAATAACCGCCTTATACAATACACAATACTACAATATGGCCACCACGAACAAAAACAAAATATTCACGTTAAAACAGACAAATTAAAGCACGTACAATACATCCCGTTTAATTCGAGTAGATTTCTAGTTTGGATTCGATTAGAAACAGGAGGTAAACTCTGTCACTCTCTCACACACACACACACACAAACCAAAAAATAAAACAAAAAAATCCAAAACAACAAATAAAACATTAAAACACATATATAAACATTTACCAACAAAAACATCACCTTTAAATTATTATTAATAAAAACATCCGTTACACTACACACGATACAACCTTATCACAAATTGCCACGACAAAAACGCAAAAATAAATAACAAATAAAAACAATGAAAAAAAACAATAAAAACACTGATTAAAAAAAATAATAAACCCCTGATAATAAAAACATCAGAGTTAAATAATAAAATCGTAAAAAAAAAAACCCCACCTCCCACAAGATAGGTTAACGACACCTTTTAATTAATACCTGTAATATATATTTAACTCATCACAAGACACTTAAGTTAAATATAATATAAGGTGATTAACATTAACTAGAATGTTGATCAGGTAAGCCTCAGGTTAATGATGTATATAGTGAAACCTTCATATAATCCGTTAAATGGGGGTTTGACATCTAATGTGCTCTCGATATAACGGACTTTCATCTCTATAGTTCGTTAGAAGGGGATTACACCTCTAATAGTCCCTCGATATAACGGACTTTCATCTCTATAGTTCGTTAGATGGGGCTCTCATCTATCAGACCCTCGATATAAAAATAAGACGAACAAAAAAACAAAAGCAAACAAAATTCCCACAGGGTTAGGCTAGGCTAGGCTAGGCTAGGCTAGGCTAGGCTAGGCTAGGCTACCAGGTGGTTCAATATCACCACAAAGCCCTATACGAGGTGTTAAAACTTATCACCATACAAAGCGTATTACATAACATTAAACCTAACACATGTGGGGGAACGATACGGGAGATAACATTACCAATTTACAACACTTACCAACACCACCGCCCCACCCCCCCACACATACACCAGGTAATAGCCATCGTATCAATCAAAACATCACATCACGTTGGGCCTAGTTACCACGTGTGGGGAGTGTTAAAAATGACGAAAGGAGGGGAGGTGAGAGCGTGAGGAGGAGAGGTGAGAGAGGGAGGAGAGGGGAAGACGTGAGGAGCAGTGAGAGAGTGGGGAGTAGAGAGAGAGAGTGTGAGTAGTGAGAGCAGGAGTAGTGAGAGCGGGAGGAGCAGTGAGAGCGGGAGGAGTAGACGAGAGTGAAGAGTAGACAGAGCGTGAGGAGCAGTGAGAGCGTGAGCAGTGAGAGTGGGAGGAACAGTGAGAGGGAGAGGCGCAACAGCAATAAGTGAAGCGGAAATTGCGTGTGGGCGTGAAAGTGGTACAATGAGTATGCAAATTATTTCTGGCACACGCACTCTTGTTGTTGTAGGTTGTGACTATCCCGACCTATCTAACAACCCCATCCCCTGTCTATCCTCCTCCACCACGACTATCCCATCCTTCACACTAGCCTCTATTTATCCACCCAGTAATTCTAGCCGTACCTATCCTGCCCTAACCTAACCAGCCCTAACTTAATCAGCCCTAACATAACCTAACCTAACCCAAACCAACCTAACCTAAGCTGACCAAACCTAAGCTGACCAAACCTAACCTAACCTAAGCAAAGCAAAGCTAACCTAACCTAACCTAACCTAAGCTAACCTAACCTAACCTCACCAGCTCTGTTCTCCCCTAACCTAATCTTAAGTCAGCCTCCACCCCTTGACGTAAGCCTTCCCTCCATGTCATGTTCCACAATCAACCCCCCCTCCCTCCCTCCCTCCCTTGTCAAGAAAGTCATTCCTGCGTGTCAAGGTTCATCCTCCACTCCCATGTCAAAGGGTCTACCCACCCTTCACCCCTACATCTGGACCACCCCTTCACCCCCTCCTTCTGGACCACCCCTTCACCCCCTCCTTCTGGACCACCCCTTCCTTCTGGACCACTTCCCCCTCCTTCTGGACCACCCCTTTATCCCCTCCTTCTGGACCCTCCCTTTACCCTGCTCCTGGACCACCCCTTCACCCCTACTGCTCCTGGACCACCCCTTCACCCCCCTGCTCCTGGACCACCCCTTCACCCCTCCTTCTGGACCACCCTTTATCCCTCCCTTCTGGACCACCCGTTTTACCCCCCTTCCCTGGACCACGCCTTCACCCCCTCCTTCTGGACCACCCCTTTACCCCCCTGCTCCTGGACCACCTTCACCCCTGCTCCTGGACCACCCTTCACCCCCTGTTCCTGACCCCCTTCACCCCCTCCTGGACCACACCCTTCACCCCCCTGCTCCTGGACCACCCCTTCACCCCCTGCTCCTGGACCACCCTTCACCCCTGCTCCTGGACCACCCCTTCACCCCCCTGCTCCCTGGACCACCCCTTCACCCCTGCTCCTGACCACCCCTTCACCTCTCCTGGACAACCCTTCACCCCCCTGCTCTGGACCACCCCTCACCCCCCTGCTCCTGGACCACCCCTTCACCCCCTGCTCCTGAACCACCTTCACCCCTGCTCCTGGACCACCCTTCACTCTGCCCTGGACCACCCCCTTCACCCCCTGCTCCTGGACCACCCTTCACCCTCCCTTGACCACCCCTTCACCCCCTGTCGACCACCCCTACACCCCCTGCTCCTGGACCACCCTTCACCCCCCGGTTCCTGGACCACCCCTTCACCCCTGCTCCTGGACCACCCCTTCACCCCCTGCTCCTGGATCACCACCCCCTGCTCGACACCCCTTCACCCCCTGCTCCTGGACCACCCTTCACCCCCTGCTCCTGACCACCCCTTCACCCCTGCTTGGACCACCCTTCACCCCTGCCCCTGGACACCCTTCACCCCCCTGTCCTGGACAACCTTCACCCCCGCTCCTGACCCCCTTCACCCCCTGCTCCTGGGACCACCCTTCACCCCTCCTTGACCACTCACCCCTGTTCCTGGACCACCTTCACCTGATCCCTGCACCCCATCACGTCCTCAGAAAGACAAACAGACTCACACAACACACACACACACACACACACACACACACAAACGTTCCCAAACAGATACTCACAAAGGCCAACAGATAGACACTCAGACAGAGAGACACACAGACGTATAGACAGACAGGCCCCTGATGACAGGTAAAGCCAGGTAGGTGAAACCTGAGGTGACCACCACTTGACATATATGACAAACACACACACACACAAATATGACACTATCAACGGCGCCATCCTAACTGACATACTTGTGACACGTCTATTTGGTATGAAAGACGAATTTATAAGAGACCTGTCTTTATAACACACACACACACACACACACACACACACACACACACACACACACGAATAATAATGTCACCCTGATATGTTTTGTCATACAATCACAACTACGCCTACCAGTAAATGGCACCAAACCTTGATATACAGGTGTCACAACCTGACAACTCCCCTGTAGAACTGCACCAACGACACAACACACAAACACACATTATTCACACTCACACAATAAACACGCGACGTCGACACAAACACTCACCACCAATCACCCTGTCAAAACACAAGACGTCTCTCAATGGTTAAACACACACACACACACACACACACACACACACACACACACACACCCTACACAACCCGTCACCATCGCCCACAATCGCAAGGAGCACCAACATTTCCTCTTAAGGCGCACCAGGAAACACCATCACCCAAACCACAGCTGAGAATTGTTTTGACAGCGTTAAAGTGACAGCAGGGACGTGTCTCCTGCCCTCAATCATGGAGGGTGAGGGAGGGGATAATGGGGAGATGGAGGGGTGTAGGGGGAGGATAATAGGGGAGATTGAGGGATGAGGTGGAGGGGATAGGGAGGGAATGGGTGGGGGAGGGGGTGTAAGGGGGAGGCAGGGTGGGGGGAGGTGTAAGGAGGAGGCTGTGGTGGAAGGAGAGGAAGGAGTGGAATAGGGTAGTACAAGGAGAGGGGCCGACTTTTTAAATGTTTCACAACCATCAAGCCACCAATCATAGGAGAGCATTATGGTGTGGAGGAGGATTATAGGGGTGTGAGGAGGATTATAGGGTGAGGAGGGATTATAGGTGTGGAGGAGGGATTATAGAGGAGAGGGGGTGATGGAGGATTAGGGTGTGAGGAGGATTATAGGGGTGATGGAGGATTTAGGTGTGAGAGATATGAGTGTGAGATAGTGAGAGGAGGGATTATAGGGTGGAGAGATTATAGGGGTGAGGAGGATTATAGGGGGGATGAAGATTAGGGGTGTGAGGGAGGATTATAGGGAGATGGAGATTATAGGGGAGGAGGATAGGGGTGGAGGAGGATTATAGGTGGGAGTGATTATAGGGAGGAGGATTATAGGTGATGGAGATTATAGGGGGAGGAGGGATTATAGGAGGAGGATTATAGGGGTGGAGGAGGATTATAGGGGGAGGAGGGATTATAGGGGTGGATGGAGGATTATAGGTTGAGGGAGGAATATGGGGTGTGATGGAGGTTATAGGGGGTGAGGAGGGATTAGGGGTGGGGAGGGGATTATAGGAGAGGAGAGGGGGGTGATGAGGATTAGGGTGGAGAGGGATTATGTGTGAGGGAGGATTAGGAGGAGGAGGGATTAGGTGGAGTGAGGATTATGGGGTGGAGGATTATAGGGGTGTGAGGAGGATTATAGGGTGAGGAGATTATAGGTGGAGAGGATTAAGGGTGAGGAGGGATTATGAGGGAACGAAGCATAATGAGAGAGAGGGAGGAGAGGAGGAGGCAGTGCAGGGGTGAGTGGGAGGGATAGAGGGTAAGAGGATAGAAAGGGAGAGGATAGGAAGGGGGGAGGAAATTTGTAATACATTTCCAGCAATGACACGGGTTAGGCCAAATCAGAATGAGCCTGAGGTTGAAGCCGTGGACGAGCAAACAGAGATCATTAATCCACACATCAGCGTCTGGTCGCACCTACCTCACGCTCACTAATTAAGTCGGCTAGGTGTATTTCTGTTCAATATTTACTATGATTTTTAATATCCAACACGAGAGGAAGGAATAGTACACATTAAAGAGATCCCTTGTCGTCGATAATTTATAATAATAACTACACTATTATTGTAACCATAGCCTACAATACCAATAATAATTTAACAAAAATAATAGTAGATGACAACAACAATACTACTACTACTATTTAAATTACTACTAACAATAAAAAACAACATTAAAAACATAAAACCAATAATAATAATAGCAACAACAAATACTAACAATAATAATGTCAACACTAACAAATAATAAGAACTTGCACATTATTTTACCTAAGAGCGCTAAGGGCTTACATATACGGCAGGACGGAGAGGCGGCAGCACAAAAACAGGACTACACTCAGAGTCGAGAGGAAGGTAAACTTTCAAATTAACTCACAGGTGAATATATACCTTCATCATGGGTTTACTCAGGTCTTCAATAACTTCAAAGTGAGTTTACCCCAGAGGTTTTTTTTTATCAATAACTCAATCTAAGTTTACCAATACCTGAGCAATCACACTTAAAAGTCAAATAAACACACCTGGAAAAATTAACTTGTAAGAAACTTGAAGGGAAATGTTTTTTTTTTCTTATGTGGATTCGTCAATGTGTTTTAAATTTCGAAAGTGTATGTTGCAATCACAGTCAGGGGCGTATGTTGCAATCACAGTTGTATACATCAATCCCAGAGGCGTATACATCAATCACAGAGGCAGAAACATCAATCAGGCAGAAACAACAATCACAGAGGCGTATTCATCAATCACAGAGGCATATACACCAATCACAGAGGCATATACACCAATCAGAGGCAGACATCAATCACAGAGGCGTATATATCAATCACAAGGATACACACCAATCACAGAAGATACACCAATCACAGAAGCATATACATCAATTAGAGGCATAGACATCAATCACAGATGTATATACACCAATCACAGACGCAATAACATCAACCTCAGACACACTATACACCAATCGCAGACATAACCAGCCCTTCTCCGCTTCGCCTGGCGTTCACCTGGCGTTGATTAAGACTTCAGACGGAATGCAAACCAACCCACCACCAGCGAGGAGGAACTGTGTATACGACTTGGCCAAGAGATTATAAGAGAGACTTTCAATAAACAAAATGGAATGGTCGACACATCCGAGACCTCCATTCAGATTTCTCAAAGTGAATAATTCTGGTCAAAGGTTCATGTGTGTGTGTGTGTGGTGTGTGTGTGTGTGTGTGTGTGTGTGTGTTTGGAAAGGAAAGGGTGGAAGATAAGGTGATGATGAAGATGTGATTAAGAGGAAGAGGAGAAAAAAGAGGTAAGAGGAGAGTGGAAAGATGGAGGCAGCAGAGTGAGCGACAATAAAAGAGGGATGGAGGGAGAAGAAGAAAAGAAAGATAATACGAAGGAGAAAGAAGGAAGGAGATGGAAGAAGAAACGATAAGGAAGGAGGAACAAAGATGGAAGGAAGGAACAAGAGGGAAGGAAGTAAAGGATGGAAGGAAAACGATAAGAGAGGGAAGAGGGAAGGAAGTAGAGAAGGAAGGAGGAAATGAAGGAAGAGATAAGAAAGAGGGAGGGAGGGAGGGAGGGAGGGAGGGAGGAGGGAGGAGGGAGGAGAGAGAAAGAAAGAAAGAAAGGAGGGAGGGAGGGCAGGAAGGAAATGGGGAGAGAAAATGGAAGGAAGGAAGGAAGGAAGGCCATGTCACCCGCGCCTTATATAATATTCTGGCTCTGACTGCTGCACCTTAATTATGTTGGCTGCTGGTGGCGTCAACACTGCCTAGACTACTATCACCCACCAGCCCTTCTACGAGAGAGAGAGAGAGAGAGAGAGAGAGAGAGAGAGAGAGAGGGAGAGGAGAGAGAGGAGAGAGGAGAGAGAGAGAGAGAGAGAGAGAGAGAGGAGAGAGAGAGAGAGAGAGAGAGAGAGAGAGAGAGAGAGAGGAGAGAGAGAGAGAGAGAGAGAGAGAATTTCTTTGCTTGCACTTCTCAACCCCTGGAACTCCTGCCCTCTCACCACCACAACCAACATCACCACCACAAACCAGCACCCAGCAACCACAACCAGCATCACCACCACAACCAACATCACCACCACAACCAACATCACCACCACAACCAGCATCACCACCACAACCAACATCACCACCAACAGATGATGATGATGATGGGCAGTAATGTGTTGGAGGGAGAAGAGTGACGCCTACATGATTAATCTTCCGTCATCACCACCACCATCATCATCAATTACCCTATCCCTCTTCCTTCATTCTTTTACCTTCTACGTGTTTATTAACCCCCTCCTCTTCTTCACCCTTCTTCTACCTCTTCTATTTATCGCTCTCTCCCTCTTCACCCTTCATCTACTCCCCTTCCCTTCTATCTCTCATATTTACCAGCCCTCTTCCTCCTCTTCTTTGTTAATACGTCCTTCTTTTCCTAATCTTCCTGTTCCTGCAAATACTACTTCCGCCTTCCTTGGATTCCTCTTCCTCCTTCGCCACTCCCTCATCTATCCTCCTCAGCCTCCTTCACCTCCTCCATCATCCCTCCTCTTCCTCTACCACCTCTCTTCCTTCTTCTCCATCACCCGTCCCTTTTCTCCATCACCCCTCCTTTCTTTCCATCACCACCTCCCCCCAACACACCACAACTTCAAGAAAAATCTCTGATATTGAATAAGTTTTAAAATATATATCATGAGGAGACGGCACCTATCACCCCGCCCCCACCCAAACCAACCCCTCTAACCCCCACGTCCCCTACCCCCTCCTGCCACCCACCATCCCCAACCAAACAAATCTCAAATCGCCAACACAGCCTAAAATCACTACCACCGACCAACATTCCCCTACCACCCACATAGCCAACCAACATTCCAACCACCCACAATAGCCAACCAACATTCCCCTACCAACCAACATTCCCCTACCACCCACAATAGCCAACCAACATTCCCCTACCACCCACATAGCCAACCAACATTCCCTACCACCCACAAAGCCAACCAACATTCCCACCACCCACAATAGCCAACCAACATTTCCCACCAACCACAATAGCCAACCAACATTCCCCACACAACCCACAATAGCAACCAACATTCCCTACCACCCACAATAGAACTCAACATTCCCCTACCACCCTCAATAGCCAACCAACATTCCCCAACCACCCACAATAGCCAACCAACATTCCCCTACCAACCACAATAGCCAACCAACATTCCCTACCACCCACAATAGCCAAACAACATTCCCCTACCACCCACACAATAGCCAACCAACATTTCCCTACCAACCACAATAGCCAACCAACATTCCCCTACCAACCACAATAAGTCAACCAACATTCCCTACCAACCACAATACCAACCAACATTTCCCAACCAACCAACATTCCCCCATCTTCTTGAGCCATCGAGCATCACATCTCAATACCAACAATCCCAGGCAACAAAAACAGGTGGGGAGACGCAGGCGATGTATAGGGTGGGGGAGGAGAGGGAGGAGGGAGGAGAGAGAGAGAGGAGGAGAGAGAGAGAGAGAGAGAGAGAGAGAGAGAGAGAGAGAGAGAGAGAGAGAGAGAGAGAGAGAGAGAGAGAGAGAGAGAGGAGGGGGAGAGAGAGAGAGAGGAGAGAGAGAGAGAGAGAGAGAGAGAGAGAGAGAGAGAGAGAGAGAGAGAGAGAGAGAGAGAGAGAGAGAGAGAGAGAGAGAGAGAGAGAGAGAGAGAGAGAGAGAGAGAGGAGGGGGAGAGAGAGAGGAGGGAGAGGGGAGAGAGGAGAGAGGGAGAGAGGGAGAGAGAGAGAGAGGAGGGAGAGGGGAGAGAGAGGAGGGGGGAGAGAGAGAGGGGAGGGGAGAGAGAGAGGAGGGGAGAGAGAGAGAGAGAGGGGAGAGAGAGAGAGAGAGGAGGGGGAGAGGAGGGGGAGAGAGAGAGAGGAGGGGAGAAGCCTCTCTCAAAGAAGGGAAGCAGCCAGGCGGTATAAAGGATAGAAATGGGGAGGTAGAGGAGAGGAAAGTGTAATGATAGGAAGAGTAAATAGGAAAGGGAGATTTACTGGTGGGGAGAGTAGAGAAAGGAGAGCAGCAGTGGTCCGCAACACATGATGGGCAGAGAGAGAGAGAATGGTTGTGTAGAAATATATGGTCTAGAGACAACTAACGAAACCGTGTGTGTGTGTGTGTGTTTACTCTGAATAACGTGTTGAAAGTGTCCCCCCACGCACCTAGGTACAGACGCACCAACACAACGCCTCCCACACCCCACCTTGACCTTGCCCCCCCACACTCCTTATGTTACACCATACAACTAATACACTCTCATTCACGGTGCTAAAATTAGACAGTCTTTAGGATGAGCCTGGCGTATTTTTCCTTCCAAACAACTTAAAATACACGAAGGATTTGTATTCAAGTGTTCGAGGCCAACATTTTCACTCCTATATCTACTACCTGGGTTTTAATTAACACCATCTTCAGGTACATCTTCACACCTACATATCTACCTGTAATGGACAAACACTACCTGGCTACCTGTATTTACCCACACCTATGTAACTACTACTACTGCACTCCTCACGAGACAACACCTTCACTTCCCCATTTAAAAACATGTTGCCCATTCACAGCTGGGTCGACTGCGGGAGCCTCGGATGTGAACCAGTGACCCTTATAAATAACCAGGAGTGGGAGCGTCGTATCTTCTCGGCCGCTGCACAGACGGACGGACGGACGGACACACACACACACACACACACACACACACACACACACACACCCGGCCAACACAAACCTTAATTCCACCACTACTAAGGCCATCATCCCACTATGTACAGTCAATAAGTCCATTCACCTGTCCTTTAAACCACGAACCCCCAAGATTCATAATCGTGAACCCGAAGCAGTAGAGTGATAAAACTAATCGGTCCATAAATGCTTCGGATTCATGAGTGTCAATCTCAGGGTTCGTGGTTCAGGGGGAGAGGTAAACGGGCTTGAGTAGTTGAGTGTACTTAATAACATTGGGTTCGTACTGTACTTTCCTGTGATTCCTCGAGTACAATGAGTTAGCAAAAGTACGATATAATAACCCCTTGAGTACGATGGAGGAATGGAGGTGTCCAGTAATTGTGATACCTTACCAATCTTTGAGTACGATGACTTAACCCCCCCGTGAGTACGATTAGTCCAATAATATATCTTGATACGCTTGAGTACGATGACTTAACCCCTGAGTACGATGAATTAGCCCAGAAAGAGATATTGATACAGAGATATTGATACGCTTGAGTACGATGACCCAATCTTTTAAGTACATAATAATGAGACTCAAGTGACACGACGTTAACTCATTTTAATTACACTGATTTAACACTTGGAGGACGATGACTTAACCCATCAAACACCATGACTTAATCCATTCAATATGACCTATTCTCCAACCTCATTGCTATAATATTGGCTTCAAAGGATTAAAACATCGTACTCAAGGGGTTAAAACATAGTACTCAAAGGGTTAAACCATAATATTCAAAGGGTTAAATCATACCCAAGCGGTTCATCGTAGTCAAAGGTTAAACCAACACACTAGTAGTTAAACCATCGCACAAACCATCGCACTCAGGCGTTAAACCATCACCTGCAAGGCTTAAACCAACACATTCAAGGGTTAAACCATCACACTCAAGGGGTTAAACCACGTATCTCTTCTTCTAAATATACTGATCAGGAGCCAAACCTCTCACAATATCCCACCATGTCAAGATAATTAATAGTTAGCAATTTGTACCTGCAACTAACACACCAAATCAATAAGGTGGTTTCAATTCGCCTCTATGTCAAGTGTCACTACTGTATTCTAAGACAGGCACTGGCACGGAGGCACTCATACGTCAAGCACCACGAGAGGAGAGAGAGAGAGAGAGAGAGAGAGAGAGAGAGAGAGAGAGAGAGAGAGAGAGAGACTGACTGACTGGGTGTTTATAATTATCGTGCTCTGGATTGCTGCCGTACAAGTTTGTTATCTGTAACTCATCACCTCTCTCCATTGGCTCGGTTTCCTAATTCTATTACCTCGACGTCAATGTGTCCATAATTATTATTATTGTCTAATATAAACATGCTGGCACACGTCTGGACTGGAGCCGGGTACGGACCTTAAACTGTCCCCTACATGTCACACACACACACACACACACACACACACACACACACACACACACACACACACACACACAGACACACACACACACACACCCCTACACTTCCCACCCACCTGCCAATATGCTTCTCCCAGCCTCCTCCTTCCCCATTCATACCATCCTGTCTTCTCTATCCTTCCAACCCACCTGTCATCCTAACCTCCTTACCCTCCTTCCTACCCTCCAGCCCCCCAACCTTTCTTCCTCCCATCCATCCTTCTTCCGACCCTCCATCCCTCCCCTCCTATCCCGACGACCTATGACTCACATCCCTCACGTACCCCTTTTATCCCCCCTCACCACCTTTTGGGCTTGGACCTCTCACTTACACCCTTTCCAAAGGCAAGAGACCCCTACCCCTCACAACCTCCCCTCCCTCTACCACTTCCCTCACAACAGTCCTGTACCCCTCACTCCTCCCACACACACTCTCCTCCTCCACCCCCCCTTGGCATGGGTGGAGGTGGCAGGTTATCAGGCGGGTATGACGCACACACACAGAGTATAAATACCCTCGCCAATACCTATATATTCCTCCTGTCACATGCGGCGGCGCACGCTTGTGGATGCACGGGTGACGGAGGCGGGTGACGGAGGGGGAAGGTGGCTGTGATGGCGGGGTGAAGGTGGAGGCTGACGGAGGGGGGTGTTGGTGGTTGTTACGGCGGGAGTAACGGTGACGGAGGAGAGTAGGAGTGGGGAAGTGACAGGTAGAAGTGACGGAGGAGAGAGTGACGGAGGAGAAGTGACAGTGGAGTGACGGAGGTGTGGTGGTGTTGCAGGATGGGATTGTGAAGGTGGCGGAGATTGTTACAGGAGGGGGATGTGACGGCGGGAGTGACGGTAACTGACAGAAGCGGCGGGAGAGACAGGGGGTTGAGACGGAGGATCTAGTGACGAGAAGGAGAAGGGGGTGGGGTTGTGACGGAGACTGTGACGGTCTTTATCGCTGAGTCAAAGAAAAGTTCCCGTTTCACATACAATCATGGATACACACCCAACCAATCCACACCCATACACCCAACCAATCCACACCCATACACCCAACCAATCCACACCCATACACCCAACCAATCCACACCCACCTACCTAATCCACACCCACCTAACCAATCCACACTCACCCACCAACACCTATCAAACACACACCCTCTTTCTCACATACATACACACCCACACACACACACACACACACACATCCACACAAACACCCCTCCCCCCCCACACCAAACACACACATATATTACCGCGATCACAAAACAAACACAGCTAACCACACACACACACACACATAAACTCCAACAACCAATTAATCAAACACGTCCAAACAACTCGACCCAGGTCAATATTACCCCAAACCAGGGAAAAAAATACTTATCCAAACACGAGCAGAGGTAAACGCGTCCCCCTCTCCCGTAATCCCCCTCACCTCTCCCTTCTCCCTCTCCATTTTCCCCTCCTTTCTCTTCCTCTCCTTCTCTCCCCTTTCTCTTCCTATCTCTCCACTTTTCTTTCTTCTGCTCCTCCCCTTCTTCCCTCTCTTTTTCACTCCTTCCCCATCTCCCTTTTCACCTTCCTCTCCACTTTTCCTTCCTTCCCCTCCCCTTCCCCTCTCTCTTTTTCTTCCTTCCCCTCCTCTTCCCCCCCCCACCACCCCTTCCCAGCCCCCACAGCGACATTGTAAACAAAGACCTGAACCACTGACCCACCGCCGACCCACCTGATGCTCCGTCTAACCCACCCCACCACCTTCCCTCAGGGTGCAACGAATTAGCCCACCGAGGGCAACTTCTTCAACCCCCCTCGACTATGATGAATTAGACCCTGAATAACGATGAACTAGCCCCTTAGTACTGATGAATTAGCCCCCTGGTGTGATGAATTAACCCCTTGGTGTAGTGAAACTAACCCCCCTTGATGTGATGAAATAGCTCTCCCCCGAGTAGACGAGAAATTAACCGCTGGAGTACGATGTCCTCAGTCAACGTACTCAAGGGCTAACCACCCCAAAAAATTTACACCGCCATAACTGTGTAGCTTCAGCAAACGCTAATAACCAAACTCCTTAAAAGTATAAATAGTATATCCTTAAATTTATAGACGTTGAAAATGGCTCCACCAAGCTCTCTCTCTCTCTCTCTCTCTCTCTCTCTCTCTCTCTCTCTCATAAGACTAGCTGTGTTGTTTATTCCAGGTCTGAGACGACACGGTTAATAGTCCACTTTCTTAGTATTAAAATTTAAACCGAGTTATCCCGGCTGCCTCTCCATCTTGGTAAACAACGTGTTGATCTCCATTTATCCCGGAAGATGAGAGATGAAAAACTGCGCCACACACACACACACACACACACACACACACACACACACACACACGAAGGGGAATTTTTGCCTCACGTGATGTATTTCCTTCTTTGTGTACGAACCTCTGTCCTGCGTGGCAGTGAACAGTGGCATTACCCACATGAATCTGACCTATATATAGTGTCAATGAATATGATGCATTCTTTGTGTACGAACCTCTGTCCTGTATGGCAGTGAAAAGTGACATTACCCACATGAATCTGACCGACATATATGTATGTATGTGTGCGTGTGTGCATGTATATGTACGTGTACATGTATGTGTATGTATATACGTATATGTATGTATATGTGTGTGTGTGTGTTTACATATATGTACAGTATATGTACTGTCAATGAATATGATGCAACTCTTTGTGTACGAACCTCTGTCCTGCATGGCAGTGAACAGTGACATTATCCATATGAATCTGACCTCTATACATTTATAGTTGTTAATGAACATGATGTATTTCTTTGTGTGTGAACCTCTGTCCTGCGTGACAGTGAGAAGTGATACCACCCTCAGTGTCAAGACCTGACTGAATTACTCAGAATAGGCAAACTGTACTACAAGCTCTGCCAATAAATTTGTTAAACAAAAAAAGCCTCACGTGGAAGAAATGGGTGAAGTGAAGGTGATGATGGTGACAGTGATGGTGGTAGTGATGCTGACGGCGGTGGTGATGGCGGGTGATGGTAGAGATAGTGATGATGGTGGTGGTGACGATGATGATGATGAGTATGGTGGTAATTAAAACGGTGATGGTGAGAATGCCGATAATGGTAACGATGAGAATAGCGATGATGACAATAATGAATGCAGTATAATGTTAACCCCACACTACCTGCTGGCCCCGTTAACGCGAACAAACCCACCAACAATGATTATATCACCCCCCCCCCCCCGGCACCTCAAACACTGCCTAACCTACAAGTACCAAATATTTCAACAAGTTAGCCAACCAATCAATAAGACAAATCTCATCATCATTATCATTATTCCACACACTTTTTTTCTGGGGGGGGGGAGGGGGGTACTGTGACGGCCATCTTGGATTACTGAACGGGGCCAAACTCCATGAGGGTAAATAATCGAGGTGCTAATAATTAAAGACCGATCTATGGCCTGAGAATTTATCGTCCACACACACACACACACTACAGCTGCATGAACCGAGACAGGTTAGGGGGGAGAGCAGCTGTGTTAGACGAAGACGCAAGTGTGTCAGTGAGGCAGATGTATGACAGGGTTGAGGACCAGGTGTTGCTGAGAGAGAGAGAGAGAGAGAGAGAGAGAGAGAGAGAGAGAGAGAGAGAGAGAGAGAGAGAGAGAGAGAGAGAGAGAGAGAGAGAGAGAGAGAGAGAGAGAGAGAGGAGGGATCGATATCACCCTTCAGCTGAGGAATCATCAGCTGACTCGTGATCCACAGCCTCCCCCGGACCCTTCTCCTTCCCTCACCTGCTTCACCCCCCCTTAACTCCACCTTTCTCCCTCCCTCCCTCACCTGTTTCACCTTCCCTCCCCTACTCCACCTGCCTCCATACCTCACACACACACACTAATAATATATACAGGGTAGTCATAAAAGAAGAATAACCCCATCTTACATTATTCCATACCATAAAATGTATATTCTTTTTTGCCGACCCTGTAAAATATATATGAAGAACGCTCAAGGGGTCAAACTTGGTACAGATATTTAAACACTTTACGGTGGGAAGATAATTGATATTCGCATTGCTAAGTTAACATTTGTGGAGGACATAGAGGAGGAGGTGGTGTTGAGGCCTCATTATGGGTCACTAAACACACGGGTCACTATACTAGTCTCGCTATAACAACATGCCACCTCACCACGGTCAGCCTCCCTCTCCTCAAGACAGTTTACACACACTTACCAACTTGTATAAACATTAAAGGAGTTTAAACTTAAGACCTCAGCTTCTTGTGGTTAGTCCTCGTGTTGTCATCCCCCGAATAAGACACAGTACCTTAGGTGTCTCGTATCCCGGGAGTTAATTTAGATACATCGATTAATGGACAGATCTAAGTATGCCGTGACGGTATATAAAGCCCCATATGGTGACAGGATCCTAACCAAACCTGACCTGACCTGACCTGACCTGACCTAACCTAACCTGACCTGACCTAACCCCCTAACCTTACATGAGGGGTTGTCCACACTGCCTCTTCTTATACTTAAGGAATCCTTTAAATCACAGCTGCCCTGGTACTCCTCACAACAACAACAACAAGAGAGAGAGAGAGAGCAAGCACATTAGGTTGAAACAAGAATACCAACATGGCCAGGCGAGCAAACCAACATGGCCAAGCAAGAATACCAACATGGCCAGGCGAGCAAACCAACATGGCCAAGCAAGAATACGAACATGGCCAAGCAAGAATACCAAAATGGCCAGGCGAGAAAAGCAACATTGCTAAGCAAGAAAAGCAACATGGCCAGGTGAGCAAACCAACATGACCAGGCGAGCAAACCAACATGGCCAGGCGAGCAAATCAACATGGCCAGGCGAGCAAACCAACATGGCCAGGCGAGCAAACCAACATGGCCAAGCAAGATTACCAAAATGGCCAAGGAAACCTGGATGAGCCAAAAAACAAGACAAGCAAAAAAAAAACAGTTTCCACTCACTGTAACGTAGCAACAAGGAACAGCACTAACAAGAGTTAACAAAAACACTCCCACTCAAGGTCGGGTGGATGTATCAGCAGGAACAAAAACAACAACAACAACGAGACAACATTACCAAGGTCGGAGTGGGTGGTCGTAGGCGGGCGGGTCAGGCAGCTTTAGTAAGTGTTCAACCTCTCTCTCTCTCTCTCTCTCTCTCTCTCTCTCTCTCTCCTTATTCTGCCATACAACCACCATCACTCCCTCTCCCAGACGCTCCATCTATCTTTTACTCGTCTCTCACCCATCGTCTCACTCACCTCCTCTCCCCCAGTACCCATCTACCTCACTCATCCCCTCCTCCAACTACCACCCGCCTCACTCACCTCACCTCTCACCACCACTCACCTCACACCACCACTCACCACCACCACTCACCTCTCACCTCACACCACCACTCACCTCACACCACCACTCACCTCACACCACCACTCACCACCACCACTCACCTTCCCGTGCGGCCAACCTAACCTAACCTAACCTAACTCACCCATCCACCATACACAACAATCCCCTTTACTATGGATTAATTCAGGCACCATCACCACTCTGCTTCAACTATCTGAGATCAATCCACCACCCACCCTCACCGACCCACCCACCCCACCAGACTCCACCCAATCTATTCTAAACTTGGTCTCAGATGATCAACGAGGTGATCTCTGAGGCTTGTCGGTCCTTCTAATTCCTGAAGACGATATGCTTGAGGAGAGAGAGAGAGAGAGAGAGAGAGAGAGAGAGAGAGAGAGAGAGAGAGAGAGACTTCTACAAGCGTAAGTCGGGACAGATCATCATCACGTGCAGGATGATGATAAACCAAAGCCAAGGACAAACATCCACACATCACCACCATCTTCCCTATCCAACCACCATCACCTCCCATCCAACCACCATCCATCACCACTCACTCCCATCCAACCGCCATCCATCACCACTCATCACCCCCAACCAACCACCATCCATCACCACTATCACTCCCATCCAACCACTACCACATCCAACCACCATCCATCACCACTATCACTCCCCATCCAACCACCATCCATCACCACTCCATTCAACCAGCACCCATCACCTCTCCAGCCAAGCACCACCACCACCTACCACCACTCATACAGCAATAAAAATAGTAGCGGGAGGGGAGCAGTAGCACACAGCGGAGCCTTGAGCCCCCCTCCCGTAACTCGTGAGCAGACAACCAAAATAATGAACACCTCCCGAGTCTATTACACCGCCAGCCTCCTGCTTCACAACTTTCTGCCTCCTGCCTGTATAGCCTGATTCATGGCACGACCCCCCAATTCTACCCATCACCCTTGAACCACGCCATTACGCTCGAGCTACTGGTTCATTATCCCTGTGCTGGTTCATAACGCGACCCTCCTCCTTCTCCTTCCCCATCACCCTTGAACCACGCCATTACGCTCGAGCTACTGGTTCATTATCCCTGTGCTGGTTCATAACGCGACCCTCCTCTTTCTCCTTCCCCATCACACTTGAACCACGCCATTACGCTCGAGCTACTGGTTCGTCGTCCCACTCTCATGGTCCAGGGGAGGAGGCTACGGCTTGTGAACCAAACTTATCTGGTTCTTGAAAAGTGTATCAGGGTTTACCTTCACTCTTCTTGGTTCATATGACGATCACAGCCAGCCTCTGAACCACGTCTCACCTACCTCTGGGTTCATTCGTCACCACCCGCATTCCCCGGTTCACATGCCGAGAACAAGGGAATCATCCCACTCAAACTGGTTCAGGAGAGGACCTTCACCACTAGTCTCTGAACCACTGCATCCTAGCAGTTCATAAGCAGTGAACCAGACCATCACCATCCTTCCCTGGTTCACAAGAGGTTCACAGCCGCCCACTGAATACGGAAGTGGGTGAGTGGTGAGCGGACCGGTTGGGACAAATGGATAGGTGAACGAGAGCTGAATAGACAGTTAACGATCGGATGAAAGGCAAGGATAGAACAGATAGATAAATGGATGGGAGGATAGAATCGAACGGATGGATAACAGGATGAATGGTAAGGGTGGGGTCGAGGGGTGGAGGGGATGGTTGAATAGGCGGGGCAGGATAGGTTACATGGATAGGGTGAACGAGTGATCTTGGGTGACCTGGATGGAGAGGGTGAATGGCAAGAGAAGGGGACAAGGGAAGGGGTGAGGGAGGGAGGGAAGGTCAGGGAGGAGGAGGGGGTGGGGGACGTGGGCAAGATAATCTGTTGAAGTGAACCACAGTCACGAGGAAGGGAGTCATGGGACACTACACCAGGAGGAGGAGGAGCAGGAGGAGGAAGAGCAGGAGGAGGAGGAGGAAGAGCAGGAGGAGGAAGAGCAGGAGGAGGAGCAGGAGGAGCAGGATTTACAAGTAGAGGAGGAAGAGAAACATGATTGAGTAGAGGGAAGGGTGCAGGAGGAGAACTAGGAGAAAAGAAAAGAAGAAGCAAGAGAATAAATAGGGGGAGGAGGAGAAAGCAAGGTGACCCGAACACCCGTCGTGACATTCCCCCACCTCCAGCATTAGTCACCACCACCACCCCACCACCACTACCTCCCCCACCATCACCACCACCCTCCACCACCCCCTCCCCCCCACCAGCTAAACACTTACCATCCACACTTTATAGACCATTAATATGTCAGATGGCCAATGTACGCTCCATACACACACACACACACACACACTACGTAAACACTCGCCAAACACCTCAATACTTTACAGCCTCTTACCCCGGCACACTGGTACCCTCTAAACTAACTTCCTGTGGCAAAACACACCACTTTATCCAACACTTTATGAAGGGGGAGGAGAGTGAGTGAGTGAGTGAGTGAGTGAGTGAGTGAGTGAGGAGTGTGTGTGTGTGTGTGTGTGTGTGTGTGTGTGTGTGTGTGTGTGTGAGTGTGTGTGTGTGTGTGTGTGTGTGTGTGTGTGTGTGTGTGTGTGTGTGTGTGTGTGTGTGTGTGTGTGTGTGTGTGTGAGAGAGAGATACCAACTTTTATATCAAACAACGATACTTTCTACGTCTCTCGGTGCCTCCTGTTACCCTTTAAACTAACATGTGTTCTACCCCACACATTTTTTAGTTTCCTTCACACACACACAATCAACCACTGGGGTGAGTAGTTTAGGTCAGATCATGTCAAGGTCAAAGGTTAGTTCAGGGCAACGTTGTGTTAGGTCAGGTTCGGTTGAGAGAGAGAGAGAGAGAGAGAGAGAGAGAGAGAGAGAGAGAGAGAGAGAGAGAGAGAGAGAGAGAGAGATATTCCCAACTATCTAAAACCCGGATTTTTCACCATTTCTGTGATATACAGTAAATTTCCACATAAAAGAGAATAAGAGAACACATCTATCTGGTGACGGTCGAATTTCATGGCAACTTTACCGGCACCTAAATATCTCATTATAGTGCCTAAAGATATCACGACATTCCCAGAGTGCCACCACCTTGAATCAGGAGCCATTTTCATAACAACAACAACAATACTACTAATAATATAAACAATGGCAACAGCAACAACAACAATAATAATAATAATAATAATAATAATAATAATAATAATAATAAATAATAGCAACAATAAAAAAAACAATTATAACACCACCAACAATAATAACAATAACAACAATAATAACAATAACATCAATAATAACAATAACATCAACAATAACAACAGTAAATTTAGAGACCATGAAAGTACAGTCCAGGGTTGTGTGAATTTCCGAGAATCCAACTTGGTGCCGTAACTTGGCTGTGCGCCCTGTTAAAATTAGTTCTCACATCTTGAAAATAGGAGGAAATTCTGAATCACCTGAACATTTAAGGGTTAGGTTTGATCGGGTCAAGTTAGGTTAGACTAGGGTCGGGCTTGGTTAGGTCGGGTCAGGTCAGGTTAAGTCAAGTTAGGTTGGATTAAGTCTGGTCGAGTTAGGTTAGGTCAAGTCAGGTTAGAATAGGTTAGGTCTGGTCGGTTTAGGGTGATTAATTTTCAGTTAAAAAAATAGACGAAAAAGCTGAGGGGGGGGGCTAAACTTCAGGTGACCCCAAATCTAATACAGTGTACCTTCCTTTGACACTGGGTCGGTGTAGTGAACCGGCAACATCACCAAACTGGGGAGAAAATCTAATAGACCAACTTTCGGGAACCTATCTCTGTGCTGTAACTTTTAAGCGAGCCAATCACGAGGCAGTTCTCACTTCCCCCCACCCCCCCTCACTCTGTCTCTCTCAAATCGATCGCAATTTAACGTATACAGATTTCTGAGTGTTTGTGTCATAGCTGAAGAGACCCAATCAAGAGATAGTTCTCTTTCTCACTCAGTCTCTCTATCTCAAATATATCGCAATTATATATGTAGGTTTCTGAGTATTTGTGTCGTAGCTTAAGCAACAAGATCAAAAGACGTTCTTATCATTTGTCTCCTGTTGGGGCCTGGTTGGAAGGGACAAGGGCTCGGCCCTGAAAGGTTAAAGGATGACACGTCAACATCTCCGGTTGTTGGGCAAGATATATCTCTCCACCATCATGCTCTACACTGACGAGGATCAACACAGACTCTCTCTCTCTCTCTCTCTCTCACACAGACGCCAGCAGCATCTCTCTCTCAGATACTGACACACCAGCAGCACACACACACACACACACACACACACACACATCAAACAGTCTCCCGGAGTCATATAAAAGGTGTAAAACACATCTTAAGTGCTGCCTCCCTTAACTCCAGTAGTCAGGTCGGAGCAGCAACCAGAATTTACAGGGGACGACACGCACCAACACTTGAACGAAAATGTGTTTCAAAAATACTAAAAAGATGGAAGCGACGTTAGACGGGTGCGAGGAGTTAGACGGGGGCGAGGAGTTAGACGGGGGGCGAGGAGTTAGGACGGAGGCGAGGAGTTAGACGGGGGCGAGGAACTAGACGGGGCGAGGAGTTAGACGGGGCGAGGAGTTTAACGGGGGCGAGGAGTTAAACGGGGCGAGGAGTTAGACGGAGGCGAGGAGTTAGACGGGGACGAGAAGTTAGGGCGGGGGGCGAGGAGTTAGGCGGGGCGAGGAGTTAGACGGGGGCGAGGAGTAAGAACGAGAATGAAGAGGAACAGCTTTTCTGATATATGCAAGAAAGAAAGAAGGAAGGAAGGAACGCATGTGAGATCAGACAAGGGAGGAGGGGAATGCGAGTATATTTTAACGTCTTATGGACAGAATATCTACATAATTCTTCTGCCGTCAACCCCACAAGTTCCTCCTTATCCACCTCTCTTCACCACCCCCTCTCCTTCTTTCACCTCACCTGTCACTCTTACTCCCTTCACCTCCTCCTCCCTTCACCTCAGCTGTCACTTTTCCTCCTCCCCCCCCCCTTCACCTCTCCTGTCACTCCTCCGTCTAGCACAGGGGTTCTCAACCAGGGGGGAATTCCCCCAAGGGGGGGAATTCAGGTTTTCAGGGGGGGGGGGGGACTGATTCGGGAGCAAGAGATATGTTCGATGAGAAATCAATCACAGAATTTTGGCCCTTGATGTGGGATTCCTACCCAAAAGTGGCAGAAAGAGCTATCCGTGCATTGCTTCCGTTTGTGTCGACATATCTTTGTGAGTCAGGCTTTTCAACTCTGTTGCAAATTAAAACGAAGCAACGTAGTAGATTAGAGGTAGAAAATGACCTGCGTTGTGCCCTTTCAAGCACTCCTCCGCGTATCCCAGAATTGGCGAAGAAAAACAATCACAGGTTTCTCATTGACTGTAATCTTCATCTGAATAAAATTAATTACAAATTTACAATATCCTGGTATTCTATTGAACTTTTTGTTTATTGCATTATGCTTCAGTTTGGTCTGTTAAGTAATTCATTATAAAAAAAAAAAAAAAACTATTTTACTTTTATTCAAGTTTTATAAATCCATCAACATTTTCAATTGGCATTTAATTTGTAAAACTCCACTATAAAAATAATCCATGTAAAATTGTAAATGTATATGTACTAATATGGAAAAAATAAAGGATTTTCAGTATTATATGCATATGATTTGGAATGCACTTTTTGAGGCAGACAATCTTGGAAAGGAGGGGGAATGACATTCTGACATATGGTGAAAGGGGTGCATGGGGCAAACAAGGTTGAGAACCACTGGGCTAGCATCATCACTTGGGCTGCCTCCAACGTCTTGTCCCTAACCTCTACATCTCCTGTGATGGATGAAAACTAAGGAACACTACGAGAGACCTACGACACGGATGTTGATACTGTCATCCATCTAGTACCACCTGACACGGATGCTGACACTCGTACTGTCATCCACCAAGAAGGACGACCACAGCTTCTAGTGGTCGTTAAGGTATACAGGTAGAGTATATCACGACCACACACACACACACACACACACACACACACACACACACACACGTACGTTAATCGTCATATACCGATCACAAACTATATTCAGCGGTCATAAACGCATCACTCGTATTTTTTTTTTACCCCGGCTTCAGATACTGTTAAGAGCACGCAGCGTTATTATTGTTACAGAAACAAAAGCGCCTCATTATAACAATAGCGGATTACGCCAGGATCTAAAATTACATCCCACTTTGAACATTTTATCGGTAATATGGGGGGGGGAAAAAATGATTAGCTGACAGGAATATGAACATTTTTGAACCATTTTTTATTTGTATTTTATTTTTTAATGTACTTTTCCACGGTGAACATTTTTTTTGACATTGAACTAACTTTATACGACGCATTTTTTTATATTGAATTTTTAACAACGAGTTTTTCCAGATTTTTTTTAAGCGACCTAATTTTACAACGAAGCTTTTGGTGAATCAGCTTTGGCTCGGTCAGCTTAATGTGAAATAATAAGCTGAGAGAGGGAGAGAGAGGGGAAGGTGGGAGATGGAAGAGGGGGAAAGGGAGGGAGAGGGGTAAAGAAGGAGAGAGGGGAAGGTGAGGGGGAGGGAGGTTTCAATTTCAGGTAAACAAAATTTTCGTCTAAGACAACCAAACATTTTCTTCTTCTTCTTCTTCTTCTTGAGAGAGAGAGAGAGAGAGAGAGAGAGAGAGAGAGAGAGAGAGAGAGAGAGAGAGAGAGAGAGAGAGAGAGAGAGAGAGCGAGAGAGAGAGCGAGAGAGAGAGAGCGAGAGAGAGAGAGAGAGAGAGAGAGAGAGAGAGAGAGAGAGAGAGAGAGAGAGAGAGAGAGAGAATCCGAGTAATCAATACAAATCAATCCAATAATAGACCCAATAATCCCACTAATCGAGACCCAATCTTACTAAGAGGTTCCAATACTGTATTAATAAAAAAAATCCCCAAGCGACATTGATATCCCAATAATGGACGAAAATCCCCTCCAAAAATCCCAACGATGAAGACTTAAGACCTTCAAATCCCATTACAGACCAGCAAATCCCATAAATCCCTAAATCATCCCCACCAATCAAGACCTAAAAGACCAGCAAATCCCGATTAAATCCCCAAAAAATCCCATCGACGAAAGCCCAAATAATTCCTTCATTGTCCGAAACGTCTTTCACACACACACACACACACACACTTTCTCTCTGTCCCTTCTTCAGCAGTACCCCTTAATCTCTCCCTCAGCAGTATCTCCCAGTCTCTCCCTGAGCAGTATTTCTTAACCCCTCTTCAGCAGTACCTCTCAATCTCTCCCTCAGCAGTATCTCCCAGTCTCTCCCTGAGCAGTATTTCTTAACCCCTCTTCAGCAGTACCTCTCAGTTCCTCTCTCAGCAGTACCTCTCAGTCCCTCCCTCAGCAGTACCTCCCAGTCTCTCCCTCAGCCGTATCTCTCAACCCCTCTTCAGCAGTACCTCTCAGTCTCTCCTTCAGCAGTATCTCCCAGTCTCTCCCTCAGCAGTACCTCCCAGTCTCTCCTTCAGCAGTATCTCCCAGTCTCTCCTTCAGCAGTATCTCCCAGTCTCTCCCTCAGCAGGATTTCACAACCCCTCTTCAGCAGTATCTCCCAGTCTCTCCCTCAGCAGTATCTCAAGGAACAAAGCCTCCTGAAGGTCTCGCTGAGGAAATGACTCCCTCCCACCCTAATCTTCAATTAGTCGTAAAAATTTGGCCCAGGGAACATTTTCACGGTTTATAAGGTAAGGGCGGGCGAGGCGAGGCATGCTTAAAATGTACCTCCGTTCTGGTCCGCCTCGCCAAATTGCCATCTTCGTTTCCAAAGGTGAAGGCTGTAGTAAGCTGGGTGGGCTGAGTACTGAACAACCATACATTGCCGCTAGTGTTATTAATTCGCTACACCAGCCTTCCTTAGAGGTGAGGAAATATAAATAAATAATAAAAAGTACCTCAAAATAAAAAATAAAAGGTGAAAAGTGCCTTAAAAAAAATAAACGTACTTTAAAAATAATACAAAATAAAAAAAATACTTTAAAAATAATAAAAAAATATAAAAACTTAAGTTATAAAAAAAAAGTTGAAAAGTAGGTTAAAACGAAGAAAAAAATTTAGTTTAAGATAAAAAATATTGCCTTAAAAATTACCATAAGATTAAAACTAGAACTGCACACTGGAGAATAGTAAGCACAGGTGACTTCCCATCCCCAAGGAGAAGAAAGTAAACAATACCTTAAGGGGAGATAGTCTATTAAGGGAGATATAGTCTATTTGGGGAGATTGTCTATTAAGGGAGATAGCTAGATAGTCTATTAGTGGAGACAGTCCAATAGGGGAGATTGAGCAAATATAACGAAATTGGGAAAGGTAGAATTTGCACCTAAGCGCCGTCATTATTGCAAAAAAAATTGGTAGTCATTTCAATACTGGATATTAAAGGGCAATTAACACAAATGAACTGGTGGAATTCCTAAACCAACAGAAGCAGTCCAGTCAATAATTATTAATAACAGATAATGCCAACAGTAGTTCAGGTACAACAGGAAACACTTAGCACACTTCTCCTACCTACATGACAACAACAGACAACAGAACAGTGCTACCTACTTAGTCACCACACCTCAAGCATAAACCCACAGGGGATGATGCCCCCATGAGCTCAATAACCAACGTGTAACAAGTTATTAAGCGTCAAACATGTCAAGGTCTGGTCCCCCCTCACCCACAACACCTTCCTGAGACAAAACAAACCACACGTGAGGAAGAAAGAGCTATAATATATATTGATTTGTTTGTCACTTCCCCTAACCTAATCTAAACCTGTCTGCCTCAGCCATTAACGCTATCGTGCCTGAATTATCCCCGAACTTGTGCATTTTTGTTGAAGCGCCGGCGGCCATCAACACCTTCCTGGGGGGTTGGTGTGCAAGGCGTACTGCTGTTGTCACACTACTGCACAAGAGGGAAGTTACTCCTCATCCACCCACCTCTCTATCCTTGCCTCAGACATCCATCAAATCCAGCGAGTTATATAACCACCATCCATCTACGAGTGGATAGTGTACTACCCAAACTATCTATCCATCCACCCATCCTTTCCTCTGATGTCTATTTACTCTTATACAGTATATATCTGGCACTTCTCGTATGGATTCCTGCTCTAACCTTGCTTCTAGAGTCGTCATAAGTGAAACGAACGAACGAACGAGAGAGAGAGAGAAACACGTTGCCAGAGTTCTGCATCATGGTCCAACTCAGACAGCGTGCAGTAAACAGGGTGCTAAAGTTGGCCTCTAATGTGATTACCGGCCATCGTAGCCCAAACACGGGCAAACAATGCACCACCGACTAAATGGCTTCATCACTACTCCAGACACAGGGAGGTTCTGAGGCCCCTCCATTAAAAACAGCATCAGCACGAGCAATCAATACCGGCTGGCCTTCTCCTCCTTTCAACAATGACACGCTTTCGTACGCCAGACGAACGTTTCGCCCGCCTTATGACTGCAGTGGAGCTCTCCCATGGTAGGAGTATGAGAATATGTTTCCTGGGGGTAATGTAACAGAGGAGGATACAAGTGTTCATTACGCCTCTAATGTGTGCTAATGGTAGTCCAAGGCAGTGTTGTGGGAGAGCACACGATGGGTTGTCCCACACTGGGTGAACACGGGGAGGACAACCGTGAAGGAAGAGCTGTAATTATTGGAGGACAACATAGGTGGCGGAGTATACATCTTGAGGTTAACTGTGAGGCAAGAGAGGACAATACACGAGCAAAACAAGAAGAGGGGGAAAAGATAATGTTCTACGAGGCCAAGAGCGAATGAGACGAGAGGTCGACCATGGAGGAAAGGAAGGACGTTCAAGTAAGCCAACAGCCCACGACGGAGGAGGAGGAGGAGGAGAAGAAGAAGAAGAAGAAGAAGAGGAGGAGGAGGAGGAGAAGAAGAAGAAGAAGAAGAAGAAGAAGAAGAGGAGGAGGAGGAGGAGGACAATCCCCGAGGCCAAAGGGGAGGGGAGCGGAGGAGATTCCAGAGCGGCGCCTCCCTGCTCCACCTATTAACTGGGGACGCGACTGGCCTGCCAAGTAGTGTCTTCAACTCCTAAACTCTCTTCCCCTCGGCCTCCTCCTCCTCTTTCTCCTCCCGTCTTTTATTCTTCCCTCCCACTCCTCCCTCGTTCTTTGTTTCCCACCTTCACTTTCTATCCGCTGCCTCCTGTACCTTCTCATCTCTTCTTCCCGCTTTTATGTTGCTTCTCTCTCCTCTCCTCCCTTCTCTTCTCTCCCGTCTCTTTGTCTTTTCTTTCTCCTTCTATTTCATCCCGTCTCTTCTCTCTCTTCCCCCGTCCCGTCTTTTCTCTTCTTTCTCTCCTTCTGTTTCTTCTCTTCTCTCTCTGCTCCCTTCTCTTGTCTCTGCTCCCTTCTCTTCTCTTCTCTCTGCTCCCTTCTCTTCTCTCTCGTCACACACACAGTAAACCAACACCCACCCACACGTCGACTTTAGCACAATGCCATGGGTGTATACATTACAAACACAGTAATGAAACACTTAAGCGTAGGTGAGGAGTACAAGTCCCTCCCAGATGACACAGAGCAACCCCTGACACTTGACACCTAATACAGTGACACAACGACACACCTGACAAAACTTGACACCTAACAATGGCATAAATTCTCCTATAGTGCGCCATCCGTGACACAGCGAATATTTTTCACATGACACTCAGATATGTCACAATTAAAATATTCTGACACATCTGAAGACCCACGTCACATGAAACAACACACAAACACAAACACCTAGAAAAAGTGCAAAAGAGGGCATGGAAGATTATTCTCTCCCCTTCCTACTCCACATACCAAGAAGCGCTCAACACACTGACCCTTTCGACTCTCACTGACCATCACCACGACCTCATCTGCAAATTTGGTAAGAAGCTCCTACACCATCCTCGACACCGGCTCCTACTACCACCTGAGATCCCTAGTCCGAGAATTGCTGTTCGACACCACAACCGCATCCAGCCCATACGTGCACGAACTGATCGCTATAAGAACAGCCCAGTCCCAACCATTGTAAAAATTATCAATAACTTGTAATAAACCAGTGTATTCACTCCCAGTAAACACTACTCCTTGCACTGTCACTATGTTGAAATGAACTGTAGTTTGAGCTTTTCCCCATCTAGTTATTATATGTCTTATATGTGTCACTTATGTTACTTGTATATTATCTGTAATTCGAAACCCATTCCCCAAATATGTAACTGTATATTTTCAGCCTTCTGGCTGCCAAGCTCTTTCAATAAACCGTTAATTATTATTATTATTACAATACCCATCATAACATCCGTATATTTGACAGTCTGGTGATCATGGTTACTGTCTTGGTCGACTCTGCCCAAAACATAATTATAAGACAAATTTTAGGTCACAGGACGTTACCTTTCTCCCTCCACAACCTGACACTACACTACGTCACAAGCTCTAACACTAAGAAGGTGATTCGTCGTCAAAATACATCAAGCATCATCAACAACGACCATTACAGTATGTCCAAGCGTGCGTGAGTAACAACTGACCACTGACTCTCCCTCTTAACGCGAGTAGAAAGTTAAATGTGAAGATATTTTACCGTAGACTTTCTGCCTCACCTCGTAGGGCTCTGTCACCCACTACTGGCGTTCTCAGGATTATGGGAGCACCACCAACCACTTCCTTGGAGTTTCTACCAAGATGGGACACACACACACACACACACACACACACACACACACACAAAAGTATATTGTATTAACAACTATGAACCCACAAAGAACTGCCCCCCGACTACCACAACCAAACGTTCAGCAGTAAACGTCCACCACTACAGCTGCCACAACAAAAGGTGCCACACATGTACAGTACTTATCAGTAGACCGGGACAGAACTGTTGTATGTAGCTCAACACTCACCTGAGGAAAGAGAAACAAAACACACATTAGCGACACATTATATATATGAAACACCTCATCTATCTTTATAAAATGTTTCCCAGCAGGGTAGGCATATTAACTTTGTACATATTAGTGAATAAAGCCATGACAGCTACACACTCACAACGTGTTTCATTTTTTTTATGACAACTGTCTGTTTGTTGACGAATATTTCAACATTATTCCACAGTACACTATTATGAAAACAGCATTTTATTTACCAACCAAAACAATAAAACCTTCACAGTACAACAGTCACATAACACTGTATGTACCGGCATATGTAACCATCCATCCCCCCTACACGGTCAACACCTCCCATTGAAACAGTTGATTTAACCAGAAAAACACAGAGTAAGAGACTGAGCACACTCATCACACTCTGGGCCGCATTTCACACTAACATTAAAACACAAACTCGGGGGTAAAACACACAAAAATTAAACCTTAAGTTAAAATAATCACCACAATTTAACACCTGAATCACTGGTATTTTGGTATACTTAAATAATAAACCCCTATCACCACTAAAGTTAACCCACACTTCAAAAAATAAACCCCATCACCACTAAAGTTAACCCACACTTCAAAAAATAAACCCCTATCACCACTAAAGTTAACCCACACTTCAAAAAATAAACCCCTATCACCACTAAACTTAACCCACACTTCAAAATATTATGATCCAAACCCCTTAAACTCAGAATCCACTCCTAAATAAACAGACCTTACCAGCACTAAACCAGAGCACCCAACTTGTACGACGTATGTATGAGGGGAGGAGAAGGGGAAGGGGAGGGGAAAGGGGGAGGGGAGAGGGGGAGGGGAGAGGTGTTATGCATCTCAGTAGTAGTAGTTGTCGGGGAAGCTTAAGATCAACACACACGCTTTTGAAGGGTTGGTGAGCCACTCTTTGATAGCTGCAGGTCGTTTATACTCCCGTCATAATACACACACAGCGGAGGACACACATCAAGGTAGTAAAAACTGAGACTTAAGAGTAGGGTGACGTTTAGTGAAGCGAGGGAGGGTGTATCATCTTCTTGCCTTTATGTTTTAACTCTTTACCTGTCTAAATTAACACCTCCATCCACCCGCCTATCTACCCACCTCCCTAACCTACCATCCCACTCACCTATCTATCCATCCTTCCACCCACCCATCTCTCTCCCTGACCTACCATCCCACCCACCAATCCACACCCCCCCCTTCCTAGCCTATCATCGAATACACCCATTTCCCTTTTCAAATTACTCTACCCACCAACCCCCCTCCTTAAAATACCACCCCATCCACTCATTATCCCCCCCCACCCTAAACTACCGTCCCACTCACCTACCCACCCATCTTAACCATCACTCATTCATCTCCCAACTTACGTAAAAATCAACCCACTTACCCACCTACATAACTCAATATATAAACCACTTACCCACCTACATAACTCAATATATAAACCACTTACCCACCTACATAACTCAATATATAAACCACTTACCCACCTACTTAAGTCAATATATAAACCACTTACCCACCTACATAACTCAATATATAAACCACTTACCCACCTACATAACTCAATATATAAACCACTTACCCACCTACATTAAGTCAATATAAACCCACTCATTCACCTACCAGCCAAAACTACCACCCATGACACGATGCCAAAATACACACCTACCTCATCCACCTGCCTGCCCGCCCGCCCGCCTGCCTGCCACCCGCCCACCCACCTCCCTTAGCCAGTCAAGGATGCCGTGGTGCCCTGAACTAAGTGAGAACCGACTAGATAAAACTTGTGCTAATAATACTACACTCACAGTTCAAGCACCTCTGACGGCCCACCATATACAGATGTTACAGGTTAAGTACTATGAAAACAAGGCCGAGGTACACCAACACGACACAGATCTTATATAACCACCAGCTAATGGATATTACGACATTGCCTACCCACACCAGCTGATGGTGATGGGGGGGGGAGGGGGGTGCAAGTTTTCCTCCCAGGCAAATCAACACCCTTAACATTGGCTGAAGGGAAACTTTAAGTTGACGATAGTGTGGGAGAAATTTTATCTTTATTTTTAACATTTCTACTTTATTTTGCACCCCATATTCATTCTGTGAGCGATAACGCAATAGGATTACAGATTAGAGGTCACAAAGAATGTGTATTACGGACCCCAGTGGTCGGCATATTATGGCTTTGAATGTTACAAAGTATTTCCAATACATTGTTTATTTAGTTTTGTACATGAGGCTGACTTATTCACACTTGCGTGAGCACCACAGTGTGAGGTCATATGCCTGGCTGCACACTTATGTTATTCACATCTGCTTGCGGGAGAAACTGCCAGATATACTTATATCCTAACCTTAATCAAGCAGTTTTATCTTGTAATCTAGTAGTGTTGTTGCTGGTTCCATATACATGTTTCACTGATACATCTCATCATGATAGACAAGGGATTGACTATTGCCTATCTGCACTTATTTGCTTGCCTCAAATTCATCAGAAAAGTTATTTCCTGATTACAGGGGTTCTTTTTGACAAACCCAGATTATATTCAACAGTGTCTTTGTTAGACGCGAGTTTGGCGAGAGCACCAGCTTATGTCATGTTCTTTGAGGCCCATGTGAGAGGGGATCCACAACAGTTTGATCTAGCCAATCCGTCAACAAAGTACGCGTATTTGTGTCCGGCTTCAGAGACAAGCGCGTGACAAATGAAGTTGAGGGTGTCAGGGGGCAAGTAGTGAAGATATGGAGTCATTGATGATGAGACTGTCAGTGACAGTGGTTTCAACAAAAGTTATGTCTGTGAATATGTTAACTAATTCAGTTTGTAGAGTGGATGCCCAGTTGTTAATCTTAACTCCTTTCTCAATTGTATTACCATCAGATTGAGTCACAACACAACGACAGCACTTCCAGCTCTCCCAGAGGCGGTGTGAAGAGATCCATCAGTGTAGATGGTCTGTGTGATGTTATTATGTGTCTGTAGGATGTGTATGTGTTCACGAGTTCTCACTTTGGCGGGGTGTTGGAGAGAAGCACTTAGTGTAATTAGTCGCTTGGCCAGGTTTGTAGGTATAGTAATATAGAAGGGAACTGTGTCTCAGCTATGTACAGGTTGTCTAGCCCAAACATCCTCATACGTGCAGTTGCAGTTTATATCATTTAGATTCACCAGTTCCATGACTCACATATTCCAGCAGTTTTATGGAAACAATGTTATCATGATGTGGACCTCAATTATTGTATCTTAGACACTAGGTATTCCTAGTTCTTTCGGGAGAACAAAATTAATGTGGTGCTGGAGAACAGCGTGGTACTGGAGAACAGCGTGGTGTGGGAGAACAGTATGGTGTGGGAGAACTGTGGTGTGGGAGACTCCAACAGCCCCCCACCCCAAAAGGCTCGCCAGGTATAAAACTCCTCAAGAGTGTACCAACTTAATACCTACGAGGAATGTGTTGACCAAATCTAATACAAATTCTAACCATTATTATCAAAATTAGTAGTAATAGTGGTAATACATGAGCTGTTTATTAACATTGTTATTATTATTATTAGTAGTAGTAGTAGTAGTAGTATTATAGTAGTAGTATATAGACAAAAGAGAGGGGTAAGATTAGTATAGCAGGCACCCAGCCCACAGCAGAGGCTAGAGGTAGAGAATGGAAACTGCTCAAATGTAATGTTAATTGTGTCATTCAGCACAGTTACACACCTCTATACTCCCTGTTAACAATTATAATAAAAACAAAGAGAAAATAATACTTTTAAGTTTTATCAGGATGTGTCTAAGTGTTCTTTTGTGTGGCGGCTGCAGCAGGACTGAGGGTTTTGTCCGCTGAGGCCCTCCCACAATGAGTTAATGGTGAAGACTTGTTCTATTGAATCAATGGTGATGGCCGGCCGAGTCGATATGTGAAAGGTCTTGGGTGGATCTCTGGATGACCAAAGAAACGTACGCTGTGCTTTTTTCTCTCGGGGCAGGGTCATACAAGGACACGTAACTAATAACAATGTGAACACACACACACACACACTACTGTAGAGGATCAGACACTGACTCCTCATCTCCTCAGCAGCCTAAGTCTTCTTCTTCCTCCTCCTCCAACACCAGCTGATCCTCTAAATCCCTCCCCATCCCCTCCTCCCTCCCCTCCCCACTCACTCCCTTCCCCTCCCCTCCCCCCTTCCTCCCCTCCTCCCCTCCTCCCCATCTTCTCCTGCACTCAATACCTCTTCTAGTTCATCTTTATCTGTGACTTATTTCTCTTCTCAATGCTTTTCTTATTCCATCTCCTCCCCCTAACTCCTTTCGCATTCTCCTCCACCTCCTTCTTTCATTCCTTTGATCCATTTTCCTTATTTTCTTCTTTCTCCATTTCCTACCTACTATCCCCTCTTCGTCCTCCCTTCTTATCGTTTCTTCCTCTCCCTCTTCTATCTTTCCTCCTCCTCCTCATTCTTCCCTCTTCCTCGCTCATCCCCGTCTCCTCCTCCTCCTCCTCCTCATTCTTCCCTCTCATCCTCGTCTCTTTTTCCTCCGCATTCTTCCCTATCATTCTCTCTCATCCTCGTCTCCTCCTCCTCCTCAGACTTCCCCTCTCACCCCATCTCCTCCTCTTTCTTCCCTCTCACCTTGTCTCCTCTTTCTTCCCTCTCACCTCGTCTCCTCTTTCTTCCCTCTCTTCCTCTCTCACCGTCTCCTCCTCCCCCTCCTTCTCCTCCACCAACCAGCCAAATTAGTGCCTTCAGAAAATCCAAGCCACGTAGGTCGTAAGAGAACGCAAGGACAAGTTACTGCACAGCTACCACAACAAGTTACTGTACAGCTACCACAACAAGTTACTGCACAGCTACCACAACAAGTTACTGCACAATACCACAACAAGTTACTGCACAGCTACCACAACAAGTTACTGTGTACAGCTACCACAACAAGTTACTGCTGGCTACCACAACAAGTTACTGCACAGCTACCACAACAAGTTACTGTACAGCTACCACAACAAGTTACTGCACAGCTACCACAACAAGTTACTGTACAGCTACCTTGTAAATACCCACTATAGTAACAGAATATCATACCCCTTTTAGTCAAGGTGCTTACAATACCGGTCACAATAACAGTAACAATACCCACAATAAGTTACAATACCCACAATAACAGTAACAATACCCACAATAACAGTAACAATACCCACAATAACTGTTGCAATACCCACAATAACTGTTACAATACCCTGTAATAACAGTAACAATACCCACATCAACAGTAACAATACCCACAATAACAGTAACAATACCCACAATAACTGTTACAATGCCCAACAATAACAATGCTTACAATACCCACAATAACAGTAACACCCACAGTAACAATACCCACATCAAGGGGAAAAATTTCCTGAATATAAGCATAAATTAAAAATGCCTTCAACCCCCCCCCAACCCAGATACGACTTTCCCATTGGTCAAAATGTGGACCAATTACGACATGGAGGCCGCGGCGAGCGACTGGCTGGGATAATTACCATCATTACCTCCGTGTTTATTTCATCGTGCCGGTAATGAATATATTCAACCTGGCTCTCCCCTCTCTTTCTTCCCTTCCAATTATTTCATCTTCCCTACGCCCATTTTCCTTCCAATTTCTTCCCTGCGCACATTTTCCTCCTAATTTCTTTCCTACGCCCATTTTACTCCATTTTTTTTCCTTCCGCACATTTTCACCCACTATTTTCCGCCCAATTTCTTCCCTACGCCCCATTTTCTTTCTAATTTCTTCCCTACGCCCCATTTTCCTCCTAATTTCTTCCCTACGCCCCATTTTCCTCCTGATTTCTTCCCCACGCCCCATTTTCCTCCAGATTTTTTCCCTACGCCCCATATTCCTCCAGATTTCTTCCCTACGCCCCATTTTCTTTCTAATTTCTTCCCTACGCCCCATTTTCCTCCTAATTTCTTCCTCACACCCCATTTTCCTCACAATTTCTTCCCTACACCCCCATTTTCTTCCAAATTCCTTCCCTACGCCCCATTGTCCTCCTAATTTCTTCCCTACGCCCATTTTACTCCATTTTTTTCCTTCCGCACATTTTCACCCACTATTTTCCGCCCAATTTCTTCCCTAAGCCCTATTTTCTTTCTAGTTTCTTCCCTACGCCCCATTTTCCTCCTAATTTCTTCCCTACGTCCCATTGTCCTCCTAATTTCTTCCCTACGCCTCATTTTCCTCCAAATTTCTTCCCTACGCCCTAATTTTCTCCCAATTTCTTCCCCGAGACATATTTTCCCTACTATTGTATCCCACTCAATATCAATAAAGCTGTTACTATGAACATGGCAGCTTCACAGACACAAGGCTTCATGAAACAAGCTTCAGTAACACCAGGCCTCACCAGACACGGACATCCATAAACAAGGGCTTCAATAAACATGGGCTTCGGTAAATATGAGCTTCAGTAGACATTATCATTGTTAAACAAGGCTTCAATAAATAAGAACTTCAGAAAACAAGAGCTTCAATATACAAGGACTTCAGTTAACATGAGCTTCAGTAAACAAGAGCTTCAGTAAACAAGGGCTTCAGTGCTCAAGCTTCTCCCACCAGTCCAGGTGAAGAGGTCTTTTTTCCCTTCGTCTAAAAGGCTCACTTTTACTTTAATTACACTCCCTGTCAACCTCCTCCCTTCCCCTTCTCACTTCCCCCCCCTCCCTTTCCCTCCCCTTCACACTCCCTCCTCTCTCTCCATCTCCCCTTCTCACTTCTCCCTCCTCCCCTCCCATTCTCACTCTCAACCTCCCTTTTCCTTCACTCCCCCCCTCCCCTTATCCTCATTCTTTCCCCTCATTTCTCCCCTTCCTTTCTGTCACTCTTCCCCTCCCCATTACTCCGTCTTTTCCATCCCCTTTCCTTAATACTCCTCGCCCAATCTCCTTCCCAAATTACCCCTCCCGTACCCTTTCCCCTCACTCTTCCGGCGGAGGTGGAGGTCAGGAAAGGGAGGAAGAGGGGAAGTGGAAGCGTGCAGGAAGGAGAGGTGTGTGGGAGGGAGGAAAGGAGTGTGGGAGGGAGGAAAGGAGGTGGGAGGAGGAAGGGGTGGAGAAAGGAGTGTGGGAGGGAGGAAAGGAGTGTGGGAGGGAGGAAAGGAGTGTGGGAGGGAGGAAAGGAGTGTGGGAGGGAGGAAAGGGGTGTAGGAGGGAGGAAAAGGGTGTAGGATGGGGAAGGAGTGTGTGGATCGATACTTGCAACCATCTCAATTAAATGCAGTTGATATTCTCTCTCTCTCTCTCTCTCCAGGCGTCTCTTTTTTATGCTATCAATGTTATACTCGTATGTCTGTCTTATTCAATTAGAGAGAGAGAGAGAGAGAGAGAGTGTGTTCCTACTACTACAATCACACCTACGGACCTACAACCACCCCTTATAAATAACACAACCACCCTACATGCTCGACCACTACAATACCACCTCACCACCTGTACCACCCTCATCACCTCTACCACAACCACCATTTACTACCATACGTGAGTCCCTAAACCCATGACGACCACAACCACCATCACAAGTGTACATCGAAGTCCCTATCAAGATCACCATAAGACTCCTAAACACACACCTATCACAATCACAACAATCTACCACTACCACCATTACCACTAACTTCACAACGTACTAATTACCACACATACGTACCTACCACTAAGCCTGTACCCTCCACTCTAGTACCACACCTGTACCCTCCACTCTAGTACCACACCTGTACCCTCTACACATGACGTTCATCAGAGGAAGCATCACCCCGCCCTTCGTCAACTGCCTGCAGGGGACGGGGTGCTGGAAATAGCTCAGCAGGTGTCCACAGTGTCACCGCACCTCATCTGGCCCTCACTTGCCACCCCGTTCCTCCCTCTTGTTAACTTGTCCATTACCTCCCTCACCTGCCACTCGTCCTCTGGTAATGGCGTCGTCAACAGCTAAGGGAAGACTGCTGACGGCCGCCTTCACTACCGCTCCGTGTATCGTGTTTAGAAAATATGATTCACAAACACGCTACCACACGAGGAGGTTCTTGACCATCCAAGGCGTGTGTCGGCCTCGTCACCACTTTCAGGAAATTTGTGATGGTCACCTTGTCTCGTTTTGGGTATTGTTTACATATCATGACAAACACGAGCAGCGTGTGTGTGTGATTTAAGAAAATACGACCCACAGTCACGCCAGGACTGGATAGATATGCGGTTGGTCTTGGTAAGTCCTGGGTCGTCACCACCTGAGGGAGCCCTGCCTTCTGTTGTCTCCTGTTTACAAACTATCACTCAGACGGGCAGCTGCTGTGTGGTTTAAAAAATACGACTCACACACATGCCAACAATACTGGAGGGAGTTTTGGCCTTTCTAGGTAGAAGTCCGTCCCTGCGTCACCACCTAGACTGCGGGCGGCTGCGAGTGTTATTTACAACTATGACTCACTACCACGCCACAACCTCCGGATAAACATTCTATTCTCGGTAGTCGGTATACTGTACACAAATCCCTGTGAACGAGAAACTGACCAAAAGCACGACAAGTTACACAGCACGATACTGCGTAAGGCAGGCCAGGCACGAGCAACGTGAGATTACGTCAAATGCACCCATGTGAAATAGGAATGACCAACTGGGTTAGGTTTAGGAAATCATGGAAGGTACTGTTAGATAGGGTAGGTACCAGAAGAAAGAAGTTTTATCTGACTGATCGATTCAGAACAGGTTAACTGGGGTTAGAACCTGCTACCAGCAAGGGGGGATCTCGTGCCTGTCAAGAGAGAGCCACTGCGGGAAGAACAACCCAAGTGTTGCGCAGCTTGCGTTAGTCTGTCACTGAGGGTGGAGAGAAATACCAGTCACTGTTTTATTATTGCAGCCCCAAGACTCTACGCTGTGTACACACAAACGGGTACCTAAACAAACAAGTGTGGTGCCATATACCACCACTCCCGTGCGAACAGTAACATGCCTCCAGACATCCCTTATCGTACAGTCTCGTTCAAGATTCTTCGAACACTGCTGGAGATAGTACGTAGTAAAAATTATGAATGAATGTAAAAGGTTATCGGTGATTGGTTACTTAGTTCCCCGTTGCTTAATTAATGGTTGGGCTTTGTTGTTTCGTATTATATTATACTACGTCCTATAGTAAACAAACGACCTCGAGTTGCCAGCTGTCTCCAGCAATGTTCGAAGAATCTTGGACGAGACTGTACTATACTATCATATCCCAAAATGAGCCCCACTACTGTACTGTAGGGGCGGACATGCCAACACATCCCTATCTCTTGACCTGAGGAGATTCCTCGCTCCACCAGAGACGTCCCCAACTCTTCCCTGCAGCAGTATCATCTCCTCACTACTACTAACTTACAAAACACTTTGCCAAACTTGTCAACTTGAAAGTTGGTAAAATTGTCAACACGCAAAACACCTGCCAAATTCGTCACTGCAAAAACTTTCGCGATTTTTCTGAAGTGAAGAAAAGGAGAAACTAATGAACTTTAAAGACAGAAAATTCTTTTTTCTCCAAAACATTGATAAATATGGAAAAGAAGAGAAGACCCTCGCCCGCCTCCTGCTCCACACAACCCCTCAATATCCCTGCTAACATCTAAAGAATATATGAAAATACAAATAATTGGCACCACTTACGGTCTAGAAAAAACAACAACTATATTTTTCTGTAAATGAATGAGTCATAACGCTGGACAGTAACGGATAATGGCATTAAAAGTGAACTGGACAATCACAAAGGCTAACAATATAATACAATCCTACTTATTACTTATACTTCAGCATCGATGAGTATAAAGTACACAACATCGCTCCCCGGGTGATGAGTGACAAATATGGTGCTTTAACATATAGAAAGGTAACCGACACAAGTATAGATTAAGGCGGAATAATTTCCGCATGTACCGCATCATAAAACAACCTTTTGTGTGTGTGTGTGTGTGTGTGTGTGTGTGTGTGTGTGTGTGTGTGTGTAAGTCTTCAGTACGTCATGAGATAGTAAACACCCTCTAGCGAACACCAGGATGACATCGGCCTTTATGTTATATACCATCTTCACTTCCTCATGTTGCAAGGCTTGGGACCCATTTACAGCTGGGTGAACTGGGAGCGCCTGGGAATCGAACCATCGACCCCTGGGGAAACACGAAGAGAGCGCTGTATCCACTTGACAACCGCACTTCATTGGTGGGGTATCAGAAGTTAATGACTTAACGGTAAGGCCAAGACGTACATGATGGGGTGGGCACGTTGTCGGGGCAATAGGAGCGAGAGATGCAGTACCTCCATCATCACCCTACACACAGTCACACCCTATACACACACACAGACTACATCCACCCACATACTTTACACATACACACCAAGTCTCACTCATCCACCCCCACATTCACACACACACACACCTGGGCTGCCAGCAACGGCTAATTTTAAGCCTCATTCATCATCCATACAAAAATAATGAAGACATCCCGCCACCCCCACCGCCTACATCACCATTCCCCACCGCCGCCAGCGAGACGGCGGTCGTGTACAACCATGGCAACAGCCTGGAGCTAAAACGTACCGCAGAAGCTTAACATCACTGCCAGTAGCGGAAGATCCACTCCACCCATGAACAGTCTACAGCAGCTGGGAGCCAACAGTAACTGATGGTAACAGTTTAAATAAATGTACACAAGCCTAGTTAAACAGGTAACAATCCAGGGAAATTCATCACCAGTTCCTCACAGCTGTAACCTCAACCTCCCTTTTTTTTAACCACACCACCCCCTCCCCCCATCTTTTAATCCCCACCTCCCCTTCCTTAAACCTCACATCTCCTTCCCCCCACATCCTACCCTCTCCCTCCTTAATGATCCTAAGTCCCCCCCCATAATGACATCCTCCGCTAACTCCTCCAATGGTCTGAGAGATCCATACCCCTCCTCTCTCTCATCACTCACATAATATCATTAAAATCACAACAAAACGAGCCACTCATCAAGTTTGGCAGCCACGTCCCATACTAACACTGGCGGCCACTACCCCTGCCAGCTCACACGCGCATACATACACACGTTTACTCATGCATACACGATCGCACATAAACATACATATATCCACCCATCCACCCGCTCCCATACAGACTTTTCCGACAAGCGAACACACACACACACACATTCAACATCCTCCCTACACATACGCAATCCTACCCTCACCTACACAGCAAACAACACCCCTCACTCCCCCACACAAACACAAGAGTGCCTGCTGCCCTCGAGAGCCCCATACGTGAACTATTCATAGCAACAACGGATGAGCCTGGCCAAACAAGGAGTTTATAGGGCAGTATTGTAAGTAAGTGAGGGGAGGGTAGGGGAGAGAGAGGAAGGGGAGGGCGTCAAGATAGTATTGGTTATATTCCACGCTGCCCGGAGTCGCCTGCCAATACGGTTGCCAGCCTCCTCTGCCACTTACTACACGGATGGTGACGACGGAAATATACACGACATCTGTGACTGTATATACGATCGTGAGGACAAAGTGCCTCCCAACCCCTTCAGCTTATCTCAACTACAGATTAACAACCGTTGCTATACCTGGAGGTTAGGTTAGGTGGGTTGGGTTACATTAGGTAGAATCAGGTTAATTAGGTTAGATTACGATAGGTTAGGTTAGGGTAATCAATCTTCCGGTAAAATAAGCAAGGAGGGGAGGGGGAGGAGAGGCGAATCTTTGGTGTTCCGACAAACATGAAACACCAGACGCTTTCAGATCTCTCGACACACCAGGTAGGAGAGAGGAGATCTTTCAACACACAACCTGACAAGTTTCCTCAAAAGGTCCCCTCCCCCCTCATCAACCTGGTTTGTTGGGTCACCTGGACACCAGACTCAGGTGATCACTGTTCACTTTGTACCAGCTGCAGGGATCACTTCCACCAGCTGGGTTAGGTAGGGTTAGTTCCGCATCTCCCCCCCTCTCCTTTCTTTTATCCAGGTCAGATCCTCCCCCAGTAACCTCATCCCCATGCCAGCCAACACACACACACACACACACACACACACACACACACACACACACACACACACACACACACACACACACACACACACACACACTAGCTAATGTCAAGTCAGCTCAGGCCAGGCCAGGTCCGATGTGCTCCATCCCATGCCTCGACCTCCCTCACACCTCGACGCCACGGCAGCCAACACCAGTATTCAGATGACCTCTACATGTGCCTCACCTTCATCAGCCAAGAGACTCCATCAGTTCACACTACTGAGCTTCTCATCCCCGGAATGTCAACACCACCGCCGCCCACCCCCCACCCAACCCACCCCCAGCATCACCACCAACGGACAAAGCCACACTATTAAAGTTGGTTCGACTAATGATTATCGATAACGGCTTTAAATTCCGACATTTAAATACGACCGATAATGAACGAGTGACCTTACCTTCTGATTAAGTGCTGAGAGAGAGAGAGAGAGAGAGAGAGAGAGAGAGAGAGAGAGAGAGAGAGAGAGAGAGAGAGAGAGAGAGAGAGAGAGAGAGAGAGAGAGAGAGAGGAGAGAGAGAGAGAGAGAGAGAGAGAGAGAGAGAGAGAGAGAGAGAGAGAGAGAGAGAGAGAGAGAGAGAGAGAGAGAGAGAGAGAGGAGGAGAGAGAGAGAGAGAGAGAGAGAGAGAGAGAGAGAGAGAGAGAGAGAGAGAGAGAGAGAGAGAGAGAGAGAGAGAGAGAGAGAGAGAGAGAGAGAGAGAGAGAGAGAGAGAGAGAGAGAGAGAGAGAGAGAGAGAGAGAGAGAGAGAGAGAGAGAGAGAGAGAGAGAGAGAGAGAGAGAGAGAGAGAGAGAGAGAGAGAGAGAGAGAGAGAGAGGAGAGAGAGAGAGGAGAGAGAGAGAGAGAGAGAGAGAGAGAGAGAGAGAGAGAGAGAGAGAGAGAGAGAGAGAGAGAGAGAGAGAGAGGAGAGAGAGAGAGAGAGAGAGAGAGAGAGAGAGAGAGAGAGAGAGAGAGAGAGAGAGAGAGAGAGAGAGAGAGAATATTTCCAAGTCCCACCCATCCACTATCAACAGCTCAGCTAGTGATTGATAAGGACCATTACGACGAGGCGATGATGACAATGACAGCCACACATCACACAACCCAATCCACAAAACCTAACCTAACCAACAAAACCTAACCTAACCTAACCAACAAAACCTAACCTAACCTAAAATACCAAGTGAAAGGCATGACATTTATTATCTCAAGAACTAACCATGAAAAAAAAACCTATATAAAAATGAAGAAAAATGAGACAACTGGTGAGAAATCTGTCCTCTTTTTACGCCACAAAACCTGTCCTGGAAAAATTACACCACAAACTTTTAAAAGGACACGACACAGTGACAAATCTCGCCCTTATAAAATTACAACTTTTTTGAGACCCACGATAATTAACATGACAATAACTGACCTACAAAACCATAACAATTGAAGAACATGACTTATGGTTCATCAGAAATCTTACAATACATCTACAATATCCTGTACCACAATAAATCTACAATATCCCACAACACAATACATCTACAATATCCCAGTAACACATCTACAATATCCTGTAACAAAATACATCTACTGTACAATATCCCCGTAACACAATACAACCTCAATAAGACAACAATACCCCTTAACAATAAAACTACGTACAATACCCCGTCACTCACTATAAATACGGGGCAATAGCAAGAAATTATACAACAGAGATTATAGCACGTCACTCACTGCATCATTGTTCATAGACGCAATAAATTATACAACAGGATTATAGTACAACAAGTCACACTCGACACCATAAACACGCGTTGCCCCTCCCACCTCCCTCGCCTCCTACAGTAGTGCCAAAGATGTACATGTTATGGCCTTGGCTCCACGGGTTACAAGGGGCCCCACATACTGACTGTAATTAAAAGCACAGGAGGTGGTGGGAGATTTACGCATGGTGTGGCGGAGCGTGCAGAAACAAACAGCTTGATTGTCTATTAGGTTGAAACATTTGGCAGTGGGTTCTAATTAATTGTGGTTTCTAATTGTGTTCTAATTAATTGCTGTTTCTTATTAATTGTGATTTCGAATTATTTGAGGTGTCAAATTGTGGTTTCTAATTAATTGTAGTTCCCAATTAATTGTAGTTTCTAAGTGTGGTTTCTAATTAATGAAACCACGAGAAGTTTAATACAATCAATGGTAATAAAAACGAAAGAAAACGTGGTATTTAGAGGTGCGTAGGGCAGGTAAGATAAATTATTAAACCAGTGTTCTAGAGATACAGTAATTAAACAAGAGAATATTGCATAAAATTTACGTTAAAATACAAACAGAGATCTAATGGTTAACCAGCTCATCCCGCACACACACACACACACACACACACACACACACACACCTACAGAATGTTCTCTATTGCTAAAAACCACAGACATTTACCCTAATTTGAAGATAAAAGCCAGAGGGTAATTCAGTAGGCTGCCCACCACACCCACCATAATACTGTCTAACATTTAAAGATAAAACCAGATTATATTCATCGAGTTGCCTAATGGTGCAAGAGAAAGTGTGTGTGTGTGTGTGTGTGTGTGTGTGTGTGTGTTCCACCTCATCCACCTCCCCACCCACCTCTACCTGCCTCCTCGACCTCTACCAACTCCATCCACCTATATCCACCCGACCCATCCACCTCCCTATCCCAAACACCTCTACCCGTCCCATCCACCTCCCCACCCACCTCAACCTGCCTCCTCGACCTCTACCAACTCCATCCACCTATATCCACCCTACCCACCTCTACCCGTCCCACCCACCTCCCCACCCCATTCTTTTATCCACATCTCCATCACCCCCCCCCCTCCCACCGCCTGTGAAGGATTTTCTCCTAAGAATCCTACAAGACTCCGTGGGCGTGAAGGATCCAGAGGTGATGATCCCACAGCACCAGTCGTCAAGGTGGAGCCTCCACTAACCTCACACAAGCTTCAGTGAAGGATCTCCTCTCTCAGACTCACCTTAGGAGGGGAGGGGGTGAGAGGAGAGGAGGGGGTGAGGGGGTGAGAGGAGGTGGGGAGGGAAAGGAGGAGTGGGAAGAAGGTGGGCAGGGTAAAGAAGAGAGGGATGGTGAGTGGGCGGATGGAAAATAAGATGAATGGAAGGGAGGGAAAGATGAAGGAAGGAAGGAAGGAAGGAAGGAATTACTCTCCTCGTACTTAATCATACAAGTTAATGACAACAGTTAACATTATTACTACTACAACAAAACTAGAACAACTACAACAAGAAAAACAACCACTACTACAACAACTACAAATTACTATTACAAAAACAACAAACATTACCACTACAAGAACAACAACTACTACTACTACTACGAATCCATTACTACAGTATAACGTGCATCACGGTATTAAAAGTACAACAGTGTTACCAGATGTAAACTTCAGAAAACTTGTAGTTGTACTGAAATCAGAGTAGTTATTTCTCCATCCACCCCTACAGGCCTTAGTCCACTACGGTGCTGGTTGGTCGGGAAACTAGTGCACGAACCTGGAACTCTTAGGGCGGGAGACGAGCGCTGTATCCACTAAGCCACCGCACCCCCGTCTGTTATATAAATTACCAGCAGCGAGATATATTCACCGCTTTCACAACCCCACAACAAAAACCACAAGAAGACTAAAAATCACAACAAAAACAGCTGCGAGCAGGACAGGTTGACAGGGCCTGAGAGCAGCTTCCAGCCAGTCGGAAACACAAGAAGTTATGTTGGTTCCCACACTAGTAAAACCCGGGGGCCCTCACCACACACTCAGGCGCACACGAACACACACAAACGTACGTCCATCCACAGTTCCACATGTGTTCAAAATGTTCTTTAACGCCCACACTACACCCACACCCACCCATAACACCAACACCCACCCACAACACCCTACACACGCCCATAACACCAACACCCACCCACAACACCCCCACACACGTCCATAACACCCACACTACACTCCCACACACGCCCATAACACCAACACCCACCCACAACACTCCCACACACGTCCATAACACCCACCCACCTACACCTTGTTTTTTACTATCACTATTGAGATCGAGGACTTGTAGTCCCTCCTCCTACTGGAGGTAATACAATGGTGTTTACTCCTCCAGGGCTACCACCATCCAGGGCTACCACCATCCAGGGCTACTCCTCCAGGACTCCCACCATTAGGTTTACTCCTCCAGGACTACCAACATCCAGGGCTACCACCATTAGGTTTACTCCTCCAGGACTACCAACATCCAGGGACCTAGTAAAAAAACACTCTTAAGCAGCCTCATTTAGTATCCTACCACCTCCTTGTCAACCCTCCACGATCTCGGTCCAAATCCTTGGGGAAAAAACCAAATCGACCGATATTTCCACTTCCGTCTCTCGAGAACCAGAAAACTCATCTGGTTACGGCAGTCTCTCGGCCCAATTTCGACGTCATTGTGGTCGTCGTCTTTTGCAATGGGAGCCCAAGTGAGCCAGTTAAATGTGCTCTCTCACACCGCCTGCCGGCCCTCCCTCCCCACCTACGAAGGAGTGAAATTTAGCAGCAGGAGCCTTTGAGAATGCAGGTCCTGAGGTCTCGAGTAATGGTGGTGTAGGGTAGGAGTTACACGCCGGCCCCTCACAACAAGAACTGCTTCCTCCACCTCACTATTTTCAAAAGTCCCACTACCTCACCTTCCTCTCCCTCCCTCCCAAGCTTTCCCTCCTTCCCACTCCCCCAAGCTTTCTCTCCCTACTTCCCACTCCCCCAAACTTTCTCTCCCTCCTTCCCACTCCCCCAAGCTTTCTCTCCCTCCTTCCCACTCCCCCAAGCTTTCTCTCCCTACTTCCCACTCCCCCAAACTTTCTCTCCCTCCTTCCCACTCCCCCAAGCTTTCTCTCCCTCTTCCCACTCCCCAAGCTTTCTCCCCCTCCCCTTCCTACCCCAAGCTTTCTCCCTCCTTCCCACTCTCCCACACCTTCCTTCCTTCCCCTCCCTCAACCTTTTCTCAAGCTTCACCCCCTCCTCCTTCCTGATCTTTCCTCACTGCTTTTCCTCCTTCCCTCCTCCTACTCCTCTTGGCCTTTCCCCACTGCTTTCCATGTCATTCCTCTTCTGCCTTACCACCACCCCCCCCTGTAAACTACCAAACTACCATCCATTCCCTCCACCCCGCTACCCCACACAACGAGGTCACAGTTACCCACGTGATGTAACCGAAGACTTGGGAACATTATTCATCTGTGCGTGATATTAACATTGAAACAGTTTATTTAGCCAGAAAAATACAGATAAAAAGTGAAAAATATTGACATGACTGAGGGAAGGGTGTTCTATATGAATCTCTCTCTCTCATAAACATTCCGAAACATAACAGGAATTAATACCGAAAATAAATAAAAACACATACATACATACATACATAGATGCAGACAATACATATATACATGCATACGTACATACATATAAAAAAAATATATACAGCATTTATAAAATCGAGGTGAAATGACACTCTCACATCCAATTTGCATTCCAGGGACCCCAAAAAAAGAGGCAATATCGCGCTGTGGAGGTGACCGGCTGCGCGTGGGTGAGTGAATTAAACCCCCGACCAGAACCTATCCCTCCGTCTCCCCCACCCACCCTGACCAGCCAATGTTACCCACGTGTAGGTAGGGAGGGCTTCGCAAGGCTTCACCCAGTTATATCTCCCTCTGATGGCCGCTAATTGAACGGGCTTACGGGTTCGAAGCCTCTCCCTACCATGACTCGTTCTGTTCATGATATATTCAGGATACTTTTCTCAATATCACAAAGCTTTTCCTCGGGTCACCTGATGATTAAACAATCCAGCTAATTTTCACCTGCAGATTAACCACCCCTGAGCAAACCTAACCTAACCACCTTAGGTACTGTTAGGGTGTTTAATCATCAGGTGAAATAAGGTGGAGGGTGAATCTACAGGTGACCCCTTTCCTCCCCCCGCAACACGTTCCGCTCACGACGCATTCACGATAGTCCCACGTCAGCGTCACAGCCTGTTTGCCCACGACACATGCTGTCGATGCCGCTATCAGTGTCATGTATCCTGACACGTCCCATTAATGCTACATTCTGCACATGACACTTTATGTTTAGGTCACCACCAGTTTATACGTATTCATGACACTGGTAATGCCACATACCATTTACTTTACTGTTAACACTTTAATACACAGTTGAGATAACATAACAAAACATAAGAACACAAGGACATAAGGAGTCTGCAATAGGCCGGTTGGCCTGTGCATGGCAGCTCCTGTCGAGTTACTACCACTCTCTATCATCCATGAATCTATCCAGTCTCCTTTTGAAACATTCCAGCGTTCCAGCACTTACTACATAGTTGCTAAGCTTGTTCCACTCGTCCACCACCCTATTTGTGAACCAGTTCCTTCCTATCTCCCTCCTAAACCTAAACTTATCCAACTTAAATCCGTTGCTTCGAGTCCTATCCTGCTCGGATATTATAAGAACTTCATCTATATCCCCTTTATTGATTCCTTTCACCCACTTGAATACTTCCATCATATTTCCCCGCACTTTTCGTCTTCTAAGGAAATGCAAGCAAGTTTTTTAACTCCATCCTGATATATAGAAGGTTTCTAAGTCCCGAAACCATTTTCGTCATTCTTCGCTGCACCGACTCCAGTGAATTGATATCCATTCTATAATAAGGGCATCAGAACTGAACAGCATAATCGAGGTGCGGCCTGACTAGCGCAAGATATAGTTGCAATAAGACCTCTGCACTCTTATTACTTACACTTCTAGATATAAAACCTAATACTCTGTTTACCTTATTTCGAACATTAACGCACTGTTTTCTAGGCCGTAGGTCCGGGCTTACAAGTACCCCTAGGTCTCTTTTACAAGTCGACTTTTCTAGGTTGATGTTGTTAAGGCTGTATATATTTATAAGTATTTGTTCTCTAATATTAAGCACGCTGCAATTCTGCTGGTGCTGGAATTTCCTCATTTGCCATTTTCAGACCGCCAGATCCTCCTGTAATGCATTTGCATCCTGCCCTGAATTAATCTGCCGCCCTATTTTAGTATCATCCGCAAACTTGCTTATGTCACTGCTGATCCCAGTATCTAGACCGTTTATGTAGATTATGAACAAGAGCGGGCCGAGTACTGACCCCTGGGGAACCCCACTGGTTACACGGCCCCACTCAGATTTAACACCATTTACGCTGACCCTCTGCGTTCTAGTCCATGACGTATGAGTTTGACCAATATGTGGAAATCGCGGTGAGGAAAGGTGGACGTCGACACGAGTTAGATTTTACTTTCTTTATTCTTTTCTTTACTTTGCCAGACAGCAGCTAGTTTTTGTGCACACATACCCATGAGTGCGGGGCAGGAACAGTACGGCTGCCGTCTCTACTCTGGGCCAACGAGTTAAATGTTTTGTATTCCTGCCCCCAAAAATTCTCGTAAAAAAAAAATAATTAAATAATCCAGATATGCAATTATTCCACTAATGCTACCGCTCTAAAAATTAATCACAGCAAAAAATTTAAACATCCCAAAATGTAAAAAAAAAAGAAAAAAAAGGTAAATTAGCCAGAAAATGAGTCCAATACCGCGAAAATGGAATCACCCAAAAACACATAATTAGGTTTTATCTCGTGTTCCAGATCGACTTCAGAACGACCCTCAAGCATCCAGGCTGAGAGAAGTTACCGACCGGCTGACAAACAGACATACAATCAGACGGAAACAAGTCAATAATGTCTCTTGGTCGCAGCGGGGGGGGAAGGGTTTCTCCACGTGGCTGGGCACACACCTGTCTCACTCACCTTACAACACTGGTGTGGGGGAGGGGGGGGGTCAGACATAGGCGGTCATGCCCACCTGTTGCTGCCGTGTGTGGGAAGTGTAGGGGTTGGGTGTGTGGGGGAGAGGAGGAGGCAGTTTCTCTCTCTATATACCCAACAATACAGGTGAGGGAGAAAGGGGGGCAGTAAAGGCTCAGTGGCATGTCAGCTCTTTTGTCAGACTTGGAAAAGAGAGAGAGAGAGAGAGAGAGAGAGAGAGAGGAGAGAGAGAGAGAGAGGAGAGAGAGAGCCACAGGGGTGGAGGATTGACAAATATAGGATTGGAGTGTGGGTGGTTGGGTGGGCGGGAAATAAGGTACCCAGGTGATTTAAGGATGAATAAATTCGAAGACACAGACAAGTGGGTCGGTGGTGAGTGAGCGAGCGAGGGTGGGTGGGTGGTAGTGATGTGGGTGTTGGCAGCTGTGTGGGTGGTAGTGGTGTGGGTTTATGTAGGGCCAAGGGAATCTTTTGGCTTGGGAAATCATTCTGGTTATCAGCATCATCTATACCGATATATAAATAGACGGCCACCACCTGCCGCAGCCCCATACAAACACTCACACTTGCCTCACCCCCCCCCCTACACGCGTCTACACCCATTCTTGTTTGTTTTTGGAGTGTGTGTGGGTGGGTGTGTGTTAACTGGTGGAGCGGTGGGGAAGGAATGCACCAACTTATGCGACAGTTGGGTACGCCACGCCAGCCAATGATGACAAGTGGGTGGGCGAGGCAGTAGAGGGGGAGGAACGGCTGTCAGAGGTGGAAAAATGCCACGAGTGAACCGAGTGTCAGTCTGAACAGGTGTCATGGTAAGTTACACCAGGTGCCAGACAGTGAGGAAACGTAAGAGGGAGGAGGTAGAGAATGCGGGAAGAGATGGGGGAGGTATTGTGGGAACGGGAAGAGGAGAGGAGGTCAGGTAGAGATGAACGTGGGAAGAGGTGGGAGATATAGTGGGATGAAGAGTAGGAGGAAGAGGAGAGGAGAAGGTGGAAAGAGGTAAGGAGGTGAGGAGGAGAGGAAGTGGAAAGAGGTAGGGAGGTAAGAAGGGAGGAAGGGAAGGGAGAAACATAGAGAAACTCCCTTAACTAGACACGATAACTAAGGCAATCCACCCAGACTCTACCTTAACTAGATACGTTAACTTAGCATCGGTTATGGATACAATATTAAGGTAGAGATTTATTGTCCATCTGAACCGGAAACAACTTGCCGCTCGAATGAGAATCAAAGAATCCACCAATTTTACGAATGTTTCCGGGAAGTGAATTTTTGCTTGCACATTTATCGAGGGAAAAAAACGTTTCCAGTCAGCTAGTTGTGCGCTACATCCTGTACTTCCTCTGGCTTTTGTTGATGTCCACAGTCACCACCACACCACCGTCCACAGTCGCCACCACACCACCATTATCACCACCACACCACACCATCACCATTTCTAAATGTGAAATGTCTCATTAAACTTTGATTTCCAAGTCACACGACAACAAAAAAATTAATTAATTTAAAGGCTCGTGTGAGAGAGGCCTCGCGGTGGATCAGACGGGGTTCCGCAGACGGCGACAAGTGGCCAGGTTCAACAAGTGTGACCAGTACAGTTTCCTCAGGAGGACGAGGAGGCTACACAACACAAGAAGGGTACCCAATACACCCAGGGTGATGATCAAGGTCGATCTGAGGTTGATGGCCTTCCTTATCGCAGTGACGGTCACCTCCGGCAGCGCCTCCACCGTGAGGTTCATCCACATGTAAGGCACCGTCAAGTTGCCCAGCGACCCGAACTGTGGTTTGGGGGGCACCTGCACATTTATCTGAGCAGCCAGCGACCCACCCACGGGGAGGGCCAGGGGTGGGTACACGTCTAGGATACCCGCTCTTTCGGACATCACTGAAATGTTGGTTATGACGGGGAGGTGTCTGGTGGCGGGCGGTGACAAGGTGATACCAACTACTTTAAACGCCTCTGTGGCGTGGAGTAGACCGTGAACACTGAGGCGGCACAGCAACTCCCGTGTCCACACATCCTCTAGGAAGTACTGGTCCACCCATAAACCACCCATGGCCGAGGGCCCCGTCCTCCAATACCTCCAAGTTACATGGTTCAGGCCCGGTAAGCGGTAAGACGAGGAACGCCCGACAAGCGCTGGGAAACCACTGTCCAGCTTCAGAGTAAACGGCCTTCTCCGTCTCTCTTTCTTCAGCCCATCAGCGTTTATCACTAAAGCCCAGCCATCATCTGCTTTAAGGATCTGGTCCACGTAGGTGTCAGGAAGCAACAGGATATACTCCATAATATTGCTGATCCTATGATGGAGGGACGTGTTGATGAGGCTGGAGCCGTAGGGGAGAGGAGCGTCGGAGGGGATGTGGTTAACGGACAGCATCGCCAGTATCGCGTCCAGCAGGTTCACGTTAAAAAAATTATCCTCCATGGACATGCTAGACATGTCCAACTCCTGCGTCACCCACAGACTGTTGTTGTATACCATGAGTTTGAGGGAGATGACGCCCACCTCCTCGAAGAGGGGAGTGTCGTTCCCTTGTGTGGGCGCCAAACCCTGCCACTGGAAGGGGTGGAGGTAGACGCCTACCTGGGCCCCCGAGAGGTAGCTCAGGTACGGCACCTGGGGGACGGTGGCACGCCTCCGCCTGTTGTCGTCGTGTTCACTGAAGGCGCGCCACATTTGCCACGCCTCCAGCTCCTCCCGGGTGCAGGTGCCCTGGAAGACTTTCTCAATAAACGACCTGCCAATACTCCCCGCCGACTGGTGAATCAGGCTGTCAAAATTTACTGCAAGTAAAATGGATAAAATTCCCAAGACAAAAAAAAGCACCAGACAAACTTCTAATTTTGATACAGCCATTTCTCCCCTATTAGAAAAAAAAAGATAAAAAAACAATAAAATATAATCTAAATTCATAAAACAAAGTTGTATATATAAAGAGCGATGGTGAGGACAGCAAAGTTAACAACGGTGAGTGTAGCTGATGACACCAACTGTCAACAATGACTAAACATCTTGTAAAACTGGCAGAAACACCCCCAACCCAATAGACAAGCAACACCCCCACCCACTAGACAAGCAACACCTCCACCCATTAGACAAGCAACACCCCCACCCAATAAACAAGCAACACCCCCAACCCACTACACAAGGAACACCTCCACCCACTAGACAAGCAACACCCCCAACTCCACTACACAAGGAACACCTCCACCCACCAGACAAGGAACACCTCCACCCACTACACAAGCAACACTCCCCAACCCACTACACAGGCACACCCCAACCCACTACACAGGCAAACACCCCCACCCACTAGACAAGCAAACACCCCACCCACTAAACAAGAAACGCCCCACCCACTAGACAAGTAACACCTCCACCCACTAGGCAAGGAACACCCCACTACACAAGCAACACCTCTACCCACTAGACAAGTAACACCCCACTACACAAGCAACACCTCCACCCACTAGGCAAGGAACACCCTCCACCCATTAGAAAAGGAGGTGACTGTGTAATTATGTTCTGGCTGCTTGAAAACAACAGTTAAATCAGAAAAGGAATTATTCTATTGACCTCACTGATACAATGCCACCCCTGTCTCCACCTCCCAGATCACCTAAGTATGATGAATTAACCCACTGAGTACGATGATTTAACCCACTCAGTACGATGATTTAACCCATTGAGTACGATGATTTAACCCACTGAGTACCATGACTTCCCAACCCACGAGTACGATGACTTATCCCATTGAGTACGGAGAGAGAGAGAGAGAGAGAGAGAGAGAGAGAGAGAGAGAGAGAGAGAGAGAGAGAGAGAGAGAGAGAGAGAGAGAGAGAGAGAGAGAGAGAGTAATTACTGCAAGTGTGAAGTGACAGTGAGGGGGAACGTGTGCTGGTAATAATTATTGTCCTACCTACTGAAGGTGGTAATTGTGGTTGTGGTAGTGGTGGTAATAGTAGTGGTGGTGGTGGTGGTGGTGGTGATAGTAGAGGTGATGGTTGTGGTAAAGGTGGTGGTTGTGGTTTCATGTTTGTGGTGCTGATGGTGGAAGAGGTAATAGTGGTTGTGATGATGATGGTGGTGGTGGATGGATGGTTGGTTAGTGATGGTGGTGATTCACCTTGTCCATTCACCCTCTCTCTCTCACTCATTTAAACTCTCTCTCTCTCTCTCTCTCTCTCTCTCTCTCTCTCTCTCTCTCTCTCTCTCTCTCTCCAGTCAGGGATATGAGAGCGAGGGAGAGGGAAATCGCTCTCTCTCACTCACTCAACAATTCACTCTCATTTTCCCTCACCGTCTCGCGACCACAAATGAGAGGAGAGGCAGGGAAGAGAGGAGAGGGAGGGAAGAGAGGAGAGGCAGGGAAGAGAGGCAGGGAAGAGAGGAGAGGCAGGGAAGAGAGGAGAGGCAAAAGAGAGAGGAGAGGCAGGGATGAAAGTGAGATTGAAGAAAGAAATGAGTGGAGAGGGAAGAACTGAAATAGGAGAGGGGCAGGAAGTGAGAGTGGAGAGTGGAAAAATGAGAGTGGAGAAGGAAGTAGGAGTGGAGAGGGGCAGGAAGTGAGAGTGAAGAGGGAAGGGAAAGGGAGAGGGGAGCTTACAACAGCCTGCCAGCCTACAACTCTCTCTCACTCACTTTTCCCTTAATCTTCCGGCTATTTCTCGCTCCTATGCACCCATGTTGTGTCTTTCCTCTAACACACTCTTCACTCTCACACACTCTTCACTCTCACACTCTTCCCTTTATCACACACTCTGCCCCTCTCTTACTCTTCCCTCGCACACACACTTTCCTCTCCCACACACTTCCCCTCTCACCCACCCAACCTTCTCTCACTCTCCCCCCCCTTCCCCCTCTCCCATCCGGTCTCCCTTTCACACATCTCCCCTCTCCAACAAGCTCTCTCAACCCCTCTTCCGGTTCCCCTCTTCTCCCTTCCAAAACCACCTCTTATTTTTTCCCTCGTGCCATTTGTCCGTGTTTTTTCCCTAATATCGAAATAAAAACCTTCCACTTCCTCTCTTAACCTCTCACACTCTCCCTCTCACCCTCCTCCTTCTCTCCCTCTCCTTGCCCCTCTCTTTCTCTTACCTCTTTCACTCTCCTACTTCTCCCTTCTTTTCTCCTTCTCTTAACCTTCCCCATCCTCCCCTCCTCAACACC